>NW_028292582.1:12155867-12372420 GCF_029948245.1 Actinia tenebrosa | reverse complement strand
TATCCGCAAATGTTTGTGTCGTTCCGCAAATTTTACGAAAAGGATAAGTGTGGCAGTGAAAACGATTCGAGTACGCTGCGTGTGGACCGCAAACATTTCGTATCCGCAAAAAAATATTTGCGGATACAAAACATTTCCGGATCTGTTTGGACGGGGCCTAAGCTCTGTTTTTGTTGGCATGTATTCATTAGTCAGGTCTTCTCATGTGCAACCGATTCAACAAAGGAAAAAGGTTACTCTAGGGGAATGACAAGTGTCTGAAATGAGAAAACATTACGCCCAGGCCGGGGAGGTCTATAATGTGTCATAGTAGACAGAAATATATATATTGGAGCGTTCTTCGACTTAAGGTGGATCATAATACTTCGATTAACGTATATAAAACTGTTAAAATTATAAAACTTTTTAAAACAAAAAAACAAAAAAAAACAACACTTTATATGCATAGTGTTATCATCCAAATACCTTTGAGGATCGCCAACTTTCTTTTACCAGCAAAATCATTCGTTTTTCTGGTGGAAATATCGTAATTTTTAGGCGGCGTCTTTTATCGTCAAGATAAAGAAATAAAACTCTTGGATCTTCATACTCAAAAAACAGATTAACCACATGACTCTGGCTTCTCCAATCAGCTGGTTACTTCTGATCCACGTGATCTCTGACATTGTCTGTGGAAGTCTTGGAAGACATGTCGTAATGACTGGCAATTCTTGTTTACTTGTCGTTTGCTGTTGAGGTTTTTGTACCATGACCTTCAAAATGCTGCTTTTATCTCCACTGGACGCAAATATACATAGATAATCATCTTATTGGGCTGATAAAAGGTTATTTGATCGAAGGATAGAATTATACAATACAGTTTTCCACAGCGTTATTCCTTTTTTCGTCTTTCGTCTAGTTTCATGAAATTTTTTTCATGTAATTAAAAATTACCATTGTGGTGTCATAAAAAGCGCGCGCTTTCACAATGCTGTGACGTCATTTGAAGAATATACACAGGAAGCCCAATTCGCGCGCGCTTGTTGAAATATCAGGGAAATTAGTAAGTAGATGTTTTACGAAACCCTTTAACAACTCAGCATTTTTACTACCTGAAGCACTACATCATTGATCAGTACTTAAGGTGGCTGACTACTTTTGACCGTTCGGTTTGAGCCCACGATGTACGCGCGCTCAAAAACTAAATAATCTTCGCGATTTTATTGAAGAACCATACGCATTTTGAACCTCAAGAGGGCAAACCCTCAAACTTTGCACGGGATCAATATATGACACTTATTCGAAAAAACTCCTAAAAATCTAGGTTATATCATTTTTGTAGAACTGATGTTGATTTTTCTAAAAATAAATATTTGTAGGGATTTTTGTTCGACTTTATGAGAGCATATGAGAGCACTGAAAGGAGAAAATATGACAAATCAATGTGTTTCTTTGTCGTTTTGTCAAAAACATCCACGCATTATTGTAGAGTAATACACTAGCCGTCATTCGTGAAATCTTAGAGTCCGCAAAGAACTATTATGTTATGAATCTTAATTTGTTTTCAGATCACTTCCGGTGGCGCAAATTTTGCTCCAAAAACTCGAGCATAGGCATCCATTAAATGCTGCATAAAATCTCGAAAACAAACTTGGGACATCCCATTTTTCTTTTCATATTTGTAATCTACATTAAATTTCAGGTTAAGAAATTTTCGATCTTCTTTTTATTTTTTCCCCAAAGTAGTCAGTCACCTAAATTAATATTTCGTTGAGATATATTTTAGATATCAAAGTTTTATTCGTGAACACATGAGGATATTTATGCTACAATTCTTGCTAAATAGAACGTGGCCATTTGTTATCATTCTGTAAATTGACATAATTCCTGGGGTAAAGTTAAATTCATGGGGGGGGGAGGGAGGGAACCTGTGGAATCCGTTCTATTTAATTTTCACCCCAAAAGCAGCCATGAAGCGATTACGCGCGGAATGTTATCATGACTTTCTGGGTGTGATTCCTAGGTGAGAAGCATTATGAATACCCCCGGGTCGGCAATTGCCTATTTAAGCGAGAAAATCCAAGGTTTCGACCTCATTTGCTCAGGTACTGAGTCAGTGTCAGTACTGCTCACTGTACCAGTCAGTGCTAGACGGATTTTTGACCCCACCCACCTCCCCTTCGGCGACGCTTCTCCATTATAACAGTTCAGTCCGGTAGTTTAATCACAGCCTCGGCAAAACTCGTGTTCCCAAAACTTAACCGCGCGCATGAGGGGAATGGCTGCTTTGGCGGTGAAAATGATATACTATCTACATCTAATTGAAAATAAAATAAATATAAGATATACTTCGTGCATAATATATATATACCCAGGATTTAATATTTCCCAATATATTATTTATACACATACTTAACATTTATACATTTTTATATATTTATACTTATTTGAGACCAAGTTTATGTACCGATCAGTGCAATACTCCCGTTAAAATCTCTCGGTGTGTTTGTCTATAGAGTTCTTGAAACGGTAACATTGAGAGTTTTTACTGAGCGAATGTGCTCAAAAAATTTATGATCGTCTGAGCGAATTGTTAATGTTCAACGAGGCTGCGCAGTGGTGTTCCATCGATGAAGGGGGATCGTAACCGAGTGGGCTTTAAACCGATCCGACGACGAGAACGAGTAGGAGTTTTTAACTTTTCAAAGATTGGCAGGCTATCATTTCGTTGTCGTGGTCGTGTACGATTGTACGATTGATCTCCTCGTCGATCTGAAGGTCCATGATGTCTGTTAGCAGACGGGTGGGCTTATGACCCGGGTTCTACGGCATTGACATTTGACGATCTTCTGAACCGTTTTTGGAAAGCTGAGACGACATGTTTTCTGAATTCTTTGTTCGAAATCCCATATATCCAGGGATTCGTTGCGCTGTTCATATAGGTGAGTATGACGACCACGTACAGTACGAACCCTGGTAACTCGAACAGGGAGGCAAAGAGAAGAACCGTAAAAAATGGCGTCATACAACAAACGAACGAACCAATTAGAACCAAGAACGTACGAAAGGTCTTAATGGCGGATCTTGAAGTCAGGTTACCTTTCATTTGTTTAGCTCTGCGTCGTGTTGTTTGCGTAGTATCGGAAGCCGTAACGAACGTCAATGATACGATTTGTGCTTGGATTTTGCTCGCTTGGCGTGTAGTGATGACCCAGAGCTTAGCGTTCACGAAAACGATTGTTATAATAGGAATCAAATAAACGAGGACAAAACTATACATCACAAAGCTGAACGGAAGTCCCTGTATTTCGCAAAGCTTTCGGGTCTTGGAGGTTTTTAGTCCGTAAAAATTAATAAAAGAAGCGGCAAGCGAGAATGCCCATGCACCAGTGATCATCCTAATAACACGTTGTGTGCTCATGCGTGATGCGTAAAGCAAGGGTGTTGTCACTGCTATGTAACGATCCCACGTGACTGCACACAAATTGAAAATGGACGCGGAAATGAACCAGAAGTTGGCGAGAATCCAAATATCACAGGCGGTCACACCGAAGATCCATCGTCCTGGAAACAATACAAAAATGTAAATAATTTACTGCGATTAAATTTAGGGCTTAAACAACCAACCAACGAATTCAACCAACCAACTAAAACTAACTAAGTAAATAACTAAATAACTAAAATTACCAATTTTCCCCTCGTACGAGTTAAAAGGTGAAGTCCAATTAGCATATTTTAGACCACTGTGTTGATTAGAAAATTAAAGGAAGTTTCCTCATATGTTAAAATAACAGAAATTTAATTTTGACTTAATTTCCTTTTTGAGCAGATTCTAAGTTTAATCTCTTGCTCATTTTCGGCTTTGTTTTAAATCTTCAAGAGGAAACAATACTTTTTACTTAAAGCATATGTTATTATATATATTTTCACGTGTGAAGATATCAATTTTTCGAAATAGAGAAAAATAGATATTTCATTGGTAATTATATAATAAATATTATTTTTAATATCCTTGAAGTTAAGACTTACCATTCATTTCGAAAGTTAGATTATAAGCCAGAGAGATAGGAATAGCAAAGATTCCAACTCCCAGATCCGAGACAGCCAAGCTAGCTACAAAATAATATGCTGCAAAGTGCAGCCGTCTTGTCGTAAAGATGGTAAAACAGATGACCAAGCTTCCTATTATGGACGAAAGCATAAGGAATAGCAGAAGTAGAGAGATGCATATGACTTTTGGTCGCTCGAGTACTTGGAAAATTGTCGAACTGTTAAACGTCCTGCTATTTGCGCTTGACAAGTTGCTTGATGAACTTGAGGGGAAAAAATCTGTCATACTGGGATGCCTTTGGGAAGGTTTTTTGGGCTAAATTCAATAACGATCATCGAGCTGTCTTTGCTCAAAAAAGGAACAAATAAGACTGACCCGAACGCTTGTCTAGCAGTGATTGATGTTGCTAAGCTAAGTGATGAATTTTCAAGTATATATAAATAATTTTAACTAAAGCACCTCCAACACACTTGACATCGTCCAAACCGTTGTTCAAAACAAGTGTAGCTTAATAAGTGATCCTTCAGCTGCACCTGAATTCTCGTTACGATGTGGAGGGTAATCGCTCACCTTGTGTTGACGAGGATATACAAAACAAAATAACAGATAAAAAAACAAGATTAATTATCTGTACATCCAGAGAATTCAAACAAGAGTTTTCGTGTAATTTGCCAACCCACACACGCGGCAATTTTTTTGATTGAAAATCTTCTTTTAATCTGTTAAAATAAATATCTACTTGAGTGAACCAAAATTGATAACCAGAGCAGCTAGCTTTTTTCTTTGAATTTTTGGTCAACATGCTCATAATAAAATCATTTCAATTTTCTGCGTCATGATATGAATTTGCACAAATGATAAAAAATGGAATGAAATTTGAATCAATTGTTTTCAAATATTCAATATTTTCCCCCCCAAATATTCCTTATCTTAGCAAGTAGCTTATTTTCACTGAGTTTTCGCAATAGGATATTAATTTTAGCAGCGTAGCGAGTGGACCAAGGGTATGTTTATTTTTTGTTTGGTGGTTTCCAACTGGATTCTGTTTTTGAACCCAAGGACGTGTGTGTTTCTAAGAGTCATAACTTTAATAGAAAACTGGTTAGCCTCTGGGCTCATCAAAGTCAGGGCATGACTAACTAATTTACAGTTAAAATCCTAAAACAAGCTCTGGCCCGCTGATCGAAGTCAGAGCACGGCTAACTCGCAGATCGATCCCCCGAAACAACCTCTGCGCTGCTCAAAGTTCAGGGGCGGATCCAGGATTTTGTTCAGGGAGGGGTGCTGCGCACCAATTTAACCCAGGGAGGGGTGCATCCTTTAGAATCAAAGGGAAAAAACAGTATTGGTTATCTTTGTTGGGGCACAAAGTCGAACCAGGGAAGGGTGCGCACCCCCTGCACCCTGAACAAAATTGCTACACTATTGTTTATTTATAATTAAAGCTTGAAAAGCTCTTGGACCCACGACTTCATGTACGTGAGAGGCGGCATACTAGCTGTGCCAAGCGGTACAAGTTATTTAATTTCCCCAATTATTTATATAATATGAACGAATTACTGTTATGATAGTTTTAGGTCTTTGTGGGAGATTTCAAGCTTTTGTTCCTCGAGCGTACGAAATTTTATGTGTGAGGGGGCTAAGCTAGGTGATTTTACACATTTTTCGGTGATCTCACTCAAACTCTTCAAAGCTCTTAGAAAACGTGCTGAAATACACACATGCGCAAACGTTTTTCTCTAAGTGTCGCGAACGGAAGAGTACTGAAAAAACTTAGGAGCTCTTGATACGAGAACGTATAAGTGTTCATAGAACATTGAATGTAGTTTGAAGTGTGTCAGTGTGAATGAAAAAAGTTCCTCAATTAGTGTAAAAGCGCTAGAACTACGCTAAATTTGCATGCAGTGATTTCCCCCCGTATTTTACATGACTTTCTGTTAAGACATTAATTAATTACATAATTAATTCAAGCTGTCCATCTTTGTAGAAGAAATGCTGAGAAAATTCTAATTCTTTGTGCATGAAATTTCAGTTTTCGTTTCACCAATTTAGTTAATCCTCGGGACGTTGTGAACTAGGCGGGCAGCTTTCTTCTACAGAAAGTCCTAAAGAAACTCTAGGTTGCACGTACGTAAGTAAGTGAGCATTCGTAACTTATTGAGTGTGGAATGGGAGGGGGGGGGGGGGGGGGGCTATGGTGGTTTGCAGTGGTGCAGTGGGACCAGCCAACTTCCAGTTACAATGGAGGGGGAGGCGTGATCATGAGATCACTGAAAAATGTGTTAAGTTCAACGGGGGCCACCTAAAAATATATGATTTAAAGATGTAAAATTTAAATTTATTAGCACTTTCTCTAAATATTCCATTTTTTTACTTCCAGTTATTTATCTACAACACCATTCTGTTCATAATGATTAAAATACGATGTAGACTGACCCCGGCTATGCGCCTTTTATTCCAATTTTATCATTGATAAATATTACAAACTTTTAAATAATTTATTAAAATACATAACCATCGATGGAACACCTAGTATTTTTTTAAATTAACATTTTATTTTTCTGGAATCAAAGGATATCGCACGCGCCGACTGGCTGTTTGGTTTTCTCTCAAGAATTTAAAAAGTTACATCCTCCCATTGATCCTGACATGGCCAAACAGAAGAATGATAATGAAGTGGAATTTTTGTCAAGGTTGCTAACAAAAGGTCATCTTGAAAGGTAGCTGTGCCTTTGCATCGAAGCGAGACGAACGGTGAGCTTGTAATGATGGGTACCTTTTTAACACCTTGGACAATTATTCACATGTCTCTGTCATTATAAGCTCACCGTTCGTCTAGCTTCTTCGATGCAAAGGCACGGCTACCTTTCAAGATGGCGCAGGGAACTGTGAAGGGCACTATTGAACTTCATGAAACTAATTACAGCATATCAAATTTTAATGGCAACATCCCAAGACTTTGTTGCCGATATTAATTTTTTAGTAAGAATATCCCTGTTTTGGTTTTGTCAATTTTGTTGGCCACCAACTTTCTGAAAATTTTTTGTGGCTCAAAACAGAAAAAAAAATGTAATGTTTTCATCATAAAGATATTTGTTGAGAATCAAATGACTAGAATATTCTATAAAATACTATAATCTCCACATGGCCATGTCTTATTGTCTTATCTGTTTTATCTTTTATCCAGTCGAAATCATCCTTTGCAAGCAACGATTATCACTAATCTCCTACGCCCGCACTATCATTGCGTCACGCAACGCTTATGAGTGAGCGTTGCGTGACGGCACTAATAGCGGCTGCGTAGGAGACTAGCTTTTGTCGCGATAGTGTAATTGTAGCTGTTCTATTTCTTGAAATCACCTTTCATTTCCTTAATTTGTTTCAATTCCTCTTTACTTTTCTTGTTCATGACATGAGGTAGCTGGATCACACAGCCTCTGTCTTCAAATGCGTCGCAGTAGTCTAACATGTACTTCACACATTCTAGGAGTTCGTCGTCCTCGAAGCATGGTTTGTAGTGGCAGGGGCTTTTGGGGTTAAAGCGATCGAAGTCACAACCTCGGGTGGGGGTAATTTTGGCATCGATACTATCACCTTGTTTGATTTGGACGTTTTCTCCGACTTCCATCGCCTGGGCAGTAAAAGGAAAATTATATTAGATAAAAAAATAAACCAACTATAGCGAAAGAAAGGGAGCCAGCAAGCCAGCAAGCCAGCAAGCCAGCAAGCCAGCAAGGAAAAAACTAAGCAATATAGCAAGAAATGAAGGAAGCAAGGAAGCATGAGCAAGGAAGGAAGGAAGCAAGAAAGCAAGGAAGCAAGCGAGCAAAGGAGCAAGGAAGCAAGCGAGCAAAGGAGCAAGGAAGCAAAGAAGAAAGGAAGCAAGCAAGCGAGGGAGCAAAGTAGGATATTTAAGCGGTCCTTCTGCGCAAGCGCACGTGGGCTTATATAAGCTGTTCAATAGCAGCCACTGAAATAGCAACGATGCTCTTATTAATATACTACTAGCCTCTTCTAGGTCTCCACCATCCCCACGAGTCCTGGGAGCATCAGGTATCTTATCTGTTTCAAAATGATAGTCCTTCATGAAAGATTCTTGGTTCTTGCATTTTATTCTTGGTATGCTTCCAGACACATCTTGAACCCATTGCTCGTAATCTTCTAGGGCTTTGGAATACGAGTACTTTCTGTGCGGGTCATCTGTTAGTATAAGGGAAAATATATAACATATGCACGCATATATACAAGGTGCTTACGGTCATTGAGAGGTAGTTAGCACTGAGGATGATCACTGTCAGGGTTTCTTTACGTCCTCAATGGTTCTTTTAGTCCCTCCCTCCTTTAGTATGATAGGTAAAAAGACGAGACCGCCATTTAAAATGATCATGCAAGCTACATAGCTAAACCAACTGAGCAAACGGGTGAAATTCATTTTCATTTATGATTAGCGTGTGATGCTAATACATGCGCTGCATGCCTGACTTTCCCATGGTCATGGGTTGACTGAGTTCGGTTCCTGGAATCGCTATCACATGTGAGTAGAGTTGTTTGTTGGTTCTCTCCTGTGCTTCAAAACTCTTCTTCAGGCTCTTCAAGTTTCCTCCCGCCTCAAAAATCAACATTTAAGTTTCAATTCCGTCATGGAAAGAGGTCCACAGAATGACAAGAGATGTAAGAATGAGATAACATTTCGTAAAAAAGAAAATACGACACGTAAACCATACTTTTTCTAATACTTAGAAAGTATAAATAATAATAATTTACCCTTTATATGTTCTTTCGCTTTGTTTGGGATTGACGTCCGTCCTTGTTCCCTCCAAAAGGGTTTTGACTTCCACCATAAGGCAATGGCTTGCTGTCGTTCAGACCTGGAATAATATGAAAATTTCTTAAGTGAATAAGAAGGAAAATGAAACCGCGTGACAAAGTTTCCATTCCTACGGATTACCTTTTAAACGTCATCACAGTTGAAACACTTTTACATGGTGGTTGAAGTTTCTTTTATATTCACTTGCCGTATTAAATACACCCACCCGCGACAACAGTACAAACAACGTAACTTAACAACAGAAAGATCAATACAAATGACAACATTTATTATAAATATCATCAGTAATTAACCCAAAAAGCGGTATCAACGACGGAAGAATTTACGGTGGCACTGACAAAAAATCTGACATCCTCTCTCGCGATTATGCACACAAAATTGGCCCCTCCGTCGAATTGCACAACAGTGCTGTGGGAGTCGCTGTGCGACTCGGATTTTTTCGTGTGCCTGGTTTTTTAAAGTGACTCCCCTTCCCTCCATTTAAAAAAAATTGAACAAACGAAGACGACGGCAAACTTTAGAGGGACCACTTTAGAGACATAAGATAAAAATTCACCACGCGATCGTGACAGTTTTACTCGTCTCCTACGCTATTCCGTAATATTTCAAGAGGGGGCATATACTTATCGAATTTAGAAAAAAAGAATAATAAAAGGGGAAAACGAGGGGAAGAAAACGTTCAGACATAACTTCAGTAAAAAGCTAAAAAGTAGATAAAAATAAAAACGTCTCTGACCTGGAAACCACCTGATGCCACCACATATTGGGAATATAAACAATGTCTCCTTCTTCAACATTCGCCAGCTGATACCTCACATTCTTAACCCTTGGGAACTTTTCCATGTCTACAGACTGAGGATCGATATCCGAAACACCTAAAACAAGTGAATCATCAGCATAAAGATCGTTAGAATACTCCGGTGAGACGAGAATTACTGATTTGTGTCCATGAATGACACACAAAAGGTTTTCATCAGTGTCGATGTGAATCCTTGAAGAAGTTCCTCCATTACTCATCCAAAAATACGACACAAAGAAGTACGAACTCATCTCTTCACAGCGTAAGGCAAGAGGGAGGATGACATCTTTTCTCATGTCGGGATAAACTTCGTCGACTAAGTATCGGTTGACTTTTTGGTAGGAGTCGAGAAATTCAGAGAGTTTCATTCCAGGAGGAATGTTCTGTTTGTCGTCATTTTTTGTTTCCATGAGAAAGGAGACGTTCCCATATGTTTTATTCAGGTACTCGTCTGTCCATTTTGTATAGGCTGGCCAATGCTTTACAGAACCTAAAGCATTAAATTCCCAAAATAAAACTGTTAAAATACTAAGAATGTAGCAATGTAGAGCTGTGACTCCAGCTTTTTGGATGGATGGATGGATGGATGGATGGATGGATGGATGGATGGATGGATGGATGGATGAATGGATGGATGGATGGATGGATGGATGGATGGATGGATGGATGGATAGATGGGTGGGTGGGTGGGTGGATGGATGGATGGATGGATGGATAAAAAATAAATGGACAATATTACTCAATATAATGAAAAATGATAAAATAACAATAAAAGTAATGGATTTAGGACAATGCAACACAAGAGTTATGAGGCACACACAAAGAGAGAAAAAGAAATGACTTTTTAGCTCATTTTTCAGTGTTGTAAAAAAATTAAAAAAGTCATTTTGCACCTGGAAAACTAAAAAAAGTCCATGTACAGTGTACTTACCTTTCAAAACAACAGGTATATGCTTGACGACATAGTTCATGTAGAAATCTTGAGGAGATATCATGTATTTTAGTTCTTCTACAATCACATCTGGTGGCCGATGTGAACCAAATGGCTTCAAATGACCTCTTCTAAACATTTCGCTTTCATCATCATTCGGCTTATTGCAATGTTTATTGTATTTTTGTGTACATTCAGGCTGTGCTGTTGTATCTTGTTTTTCATCATGAATATCTTCATTATGGATGTCAGCTTGCAATTGCATAGAAGACAGGATAAAACAGACAGATCCAACCATGAGAATATGCAGAATCAGACTTGCAGACTTCATTCCTATGAGGCATAAGTTTAAAACTTCATGAGTCCAATTTTCAAGTCTTTATGCATCACTTAGTTACTCACTTGAGATTATTAATTTTGTAATATAGAGAAAATGATACTGATACTGATACTGAAAATGAAAAATGACAAAAATTATCACCACCCCCCTCCCATAATGACCCCATATGTTGAAGGACAGAAAAACAAAAAAACAATTGTAACTCCTTTGTAGCATCTGTGATATGTCACACGTTAAATGAAAAAAAAATATTACAAAATCATATTCCCCCCCCTTTTTTTGGTTCTGCAAATCATTGCCAGTGCACTTCCCTGCAAGATCCCTGGTTGCTAATAAAAACCAATCAATGGTCCAATTTTATTCGGTGTGCACCCTCCCTGTAAAAGTCCTGGTTATGGCCCTGAATCATAAAAGAGTATCTGCATATAGCTCCTATTTCAAAATCCTAGTGTCAGCTTCAGTATGATCACAACAAATGCTAGATCAAGAGACTCACTCAAAATAAAGGTCCAGACACTCAGTAAAGTAAATAACTTAGGTGATCGAGTCTTGCCATGTCATTAAGACTTCTTTGGATTTTCATCACCATTTCTTTGGTGATTGCTGGTTTTGAATCATTCCAAGAGAATGATATAACAAAAGACATTGTGGGCGTGTTTGATAATATAACAAAATAGACTGATGATAAATCTTTTGTTAAATTCATCCAAGATGGCAGCTGTAAAAACTATAAATTCTACATGTGTGAGTCTACTTGTCATATAGTTGAATTATAGATAAGTTATAGTGCTTGGGAATGAGGATATTCCAGGCGAAAGATTCGGAAAAATTAATTTCCGACCTCACTGGGAACTGAACCCACGACCTTCGGAATTGTAATACCGATGATCTATCAGCTGAGTGGTCCACATATATTCTCATATAGTTGAATGGTGACTTAATCAACTTGCTGGGCACATATATCTACAGCTGGTCTTTTACCATGTAAACACACCCCAATATGAACACCTCAATTGAACAACAGAAACTTAACTTTAGACAGCTGTTATATTAATGTTTATTCATGCAAAGAGCTCCTCTATCAAGTTAATTTTTTAAATCTCTCAATTTGTAAGATAAATTTGATGGTCTTTTTAAGAACTAATAAGATAATGAAATAGAAAAATAAAATATCCACTACAGTCCACCACGAGAAAGGGATTTGTAAGAGGAACCCCCAATTCCATCTGTGGGTGGGTATGAATATTTTCTACTGGAACTACACGATATTATATAAGTTAAGAAGCAAAAAGACAGCCAACATTTTGAGCTATTATGATAAACTTAACAAATGAATGGATAAATTTTTTGTTGCATAAATGTACTAAATTCCAAAATGAATCATACAGATTTGAATAGCTCGGTTAAGCTATTGTTATCTAAATAATTACAAATCAAGAAAAAATTAAACACCTGAAGCTCAGATGCCACACACACATCTGTTAATACAACATCTGGTGTTGTAAACCACTTCATTAAGTACTGATTTTCAAAACTTTATAGTGAAGTTTATAAAGCCTCTAGAAATATCATTAAAAAAAAAGAATTTTCTTTTAAGAAATATTAAAACGTTTTGGAAGTGCTTTTATCTTGCTATAAATAATAAATGCTAGCGTAAGACATGGAAGAAGAACACTTCATCTTGTTAATCTCGGTTTCCCAAGAATCAAGAAAAATAATTATAAAACTTTTAAAGGAAAAATTGCCTAAAAACGATTCAATACTAAGTAAACTTTAAGTTGCCAAGCTTAGCTTTAGACACGCTTTAGAAACTTCCTAACTAAACTGTTGGAAAAGTTCAAGGCTAATAATCAAGATTCACTGTAGTTCAAAATAAGTAAAAATCTTATAATACCTTAGTTAAACGTAAAATGTGTAGAAATCTATCGAGAATCAAAAGAGAAATTAGAAATGTTCGTGTTAAAACATGTTTAAGATAAATTACAACCATGGTTGTCATAGTATGCTGAAACGATTCAAAAATTATTTTAGCAGGATAAATCTTTAATATTGCGATTCAGCAATATGTTCAAAAATCAAAAATGAAGAATTTGGTAACCAAACTTACTTGATTTTTGCCTTTCTTGCCGTTCGAGCTCTGTTAACGACTGCACAGCGAAGAGTTTGGAGTGAGTGCTAGTCGGAAATGTAAATACTAGGAACGATCAAATGTTCTAACGACACGATTCACTTCCGCCTAATTAATATTTCACTTCCGGTTAAAAAACTTTAAGTCTAGTAGGGGAATTAAAAAATATATTTCATTTGGAAAAATCAAGAATTTCTTTTCTTTTCATTAACTTCAGAATCTAATCTAACATTCTTGAGAACTGATATGCTTTTTTCTTGGTGTTTTTAGGGAGGTTTGTATGGGAAAATATCTTACTTTCACCGCCACCCCCTCTCCCACATTTTAAGAGCCAGCGGCATAAAATGTACAGCGGTGTTTACCATTAGGGTATGCTCCATGATGTCATTTTGATATTTTTGGCGGCGATCGGAAATCGACAAGATCTGCAGAAACTCTAACTACTATTTCTGTGCAAAATCATCCTAACATCGTTCGTTATTGCTCTTCACTATGGCAGCTGTTGCAGATCCAAGGCTTCGTCAACTGAAGATCAAAACTGGTGTGCTTAAACGGTAATGCGAGAATTTTGCTTTCAAATTTTCCCATTCTTAATAAAATTTGAGCTATCAGACGCTTTAATAAATCCTAGAGATGCTGGATGTTGTACGAAATTTTAGATAGATTTATTTGTGTTTTAGATTAACAACTTTATATTAGCAATGATTACAGATGAAAATTTCAATCGCTGGGCGCAAATCTGCTAAATGCACTACCATTGAATGCAGCTTGTATCGTCACTTTGTGTTAGTGAGTTCATGTTTATTTTTGGCAATGATACACTGTACTTTCATGGGGTAGTGTGGTGTGTAGTTTAGCTTATAATCATCTATCTATACCTATTCTTATTCGAAATAAAGTTTAATAGTCCCCTTTCGAAAATATTTCGAATGTGAGACTCAATGGAATATAGGATAGAAATTACTTTCTAACAATGGAATTTATGCCATGTTTTTTCCTTTTTTTTTCTGTTCGCTTTGCTTCCAAGATAATTTTAAAAGGGATATATTAATTAATATTAATAATATTAATACTAGAATTAGTATCGAGTATTGAGGCTCAGGGTTAAATTAACCATAAGTTTTCTAGTTAACCCCTAGGCACTTTATGTTGTTATTTAAAAACAGGTATAAGGAGGGAATGATAAATAAAAGAAAGAATATTATGTTTAATATTTATTAATGAATATCTCCTGTAGCTTGTCGAAAGAGAAAACAATGTATGAAAAAGAAGTTGTGGATCAAGGACAGAAAGTGGAGAAGATGAAGGCAGAGGGCAAAGATAGTCATGATGTCAATAAACAAGTACAATTCTTTATTAGCTGTTGTAGGTTGAGGGAAAATCTGTTAAGTTGGAATTGCAATGCATTTTGGGGCCATTTTAGGAAAATATGTTTTCAAGTTTGCATTTATTTAGTCCTCTAAAGAGAAGGGAAAGAGGGGGTGGCATAGCGGTGAGAGTGATAACCTCTCATCAATGTACAGCCGGGCTTGGTGTCATATGTGAGTAGCGGTTGTTTGTTGGTTCTCTCCTGTGCTTTAAGGGTTTTTCTCCTGGTTCTCCAGTTTTCTTCCCTCCTCAAAAATCAACTACTAAATTCCAATTCGATCATGTATCGAGGGTCACAGGTTTGTTAGCCACTAGCTATTATAGTGTTTCCCTTGTAAAAACAAGGACTGTTTATTTTAAAAACATCTCCAAAATGCACTGCAATAATGCCAACTCAACCCAGTTTTTCGTACAGCCTTTGGAATGGCTAAAACCAACTAAAAAAAATTTGACTTAGTATCATTTTTATAATTAAAAGTTTAAGATATGTAAATTTAGGGTTATATAGCTTGACAGTATATTTTTACATTCACATAAGTAATGCTATCATATTAACTATCTTGCTAAGATCTTGTTAAGATCTTATAAGAATCTTGCAAGATCTTAAATAGGATCTTACAAGATCTTGTCCAAGATCATGCCAAGATAATGAATAAACTTGCCAAGTTCATGCATAAACTTGCCAAGATCATGTAAGATCAGGCCTGATCTTACATGATCTTGTCCAAGATCATGCAAGATCAGGCCTGATCTTACATGATCTTGGCAAGTTTATGCATGAACTTGGCAAGTTTATTCATTATCTTGGCATGATCTTTCATGCTTTTGATAAGATCTTACATGATCTTGGCAATATCTTACATGATCTTTCATAGTCCTAGTAAGATCTGTCATGATCATGGCAAGATCTTACAGGAAGTTGGACAAGATCTTATTTAATCATGGCAAGATCTTATTTAATCATGGCAAGATCTTATTTAATCATGGCAAGATCTTATTTAATCATGGCAAGATCTTATTTAATCATGGCAAGATCTTATTTAATCATGGCAAGATCTTATTTAATCATGGCATGATCTTACAGGAAGTTGGACAAGATCTTTTATTGTTATGGCAAGATCTTATTTAATCATGGCAAGATCTTATAAGATCTTGGACAATATCTTTTATGGCCATGGCAAGATCTTACAGGATCTTGAACAAAGTCTTCTTTCATAGCCATGCCTAGATGTTACAGGCTCTTTTCAGGAAATACAGGATATTTTAAAGATCTTTCAGGGTCTTCTGCAGGAGGTTATAACAAGTTCTAATGGCTTGCAAACATGATTTCTGATTTCAGATAATGATGAAACTTGTAAGGCTTTATTGTAATTATGTAAACTTTATTGAAAACATATGTATCAAATCCTGATAAAGTACATGAAAATTTAAAAGCTATCTTAGATTAAACTTAAATTTCATGCAAATCTCTACTGACAATATTCTATGTTCAACAATATTTCATACACATTTCTTAAATGTTTTAAACACAGGAAGAAGAAATGTTTTAAACACTTTGAAGTAATGTGTGAGTCATATTGAGCTAAACAAACAAGAAATGAAAAGTCGAAAATGCAAAATGTGAATCTTGATTAAAGCATGGTTACCACCATTTTGATTCTAATTTTAATTTGCTATTAAAACTATGATCAAATTTATCATAACTGTATAATGACAGATACAGTACAGTTTATAAAGATTTGTTACGACAATGACTATTGAAATAGTTAATAGAAGTGACCTTCTCAATTGATAGTGAAAAATTAACTAGTAACTAACTCTTTCATTTCATAATTGAGGAATTGAGTGGATATAGCACAAAATTGAATAGAACACCCTGAATAATTGTAAGATAGTGTACTCATTTTCCCTGACAATTTCCTGACAATTTACAATTTGTTGCTTCTCTGAACTTTGTCTCTGCCATAATTGGCATGCAGGTGACCTCTAAAACAGAAAAAAAAAGAAAATTAGTTTGTTTTCTGAATGATTAGGTTCTATTTCAGAAAAATATTTTTTAATTTTATTTTTGAGTTACATAAACCTTATTTATATATCAATATTGCAAAGGAAATAATTTCTTAAGAATTACAGTATTGCCTTAGAAAAATTGAAGCGAATGCTTCATTTTCGAATTCTTAGATTGATCTGAGTCAGCCTTTATTTCAAAGCCATGGAAATATTATTAAGGTTACTGGAGACCTTCAGGGATATGTTTCATTTAAGACTCTCTACGCAACACTTTAAATAAAACCCCATAAAACTATATATCGTTTTAAAGGTCATATACTAATGATTCAGAAAATGATATTATTTAAAAAAGAATTTTTAATTTGAAACAATGCTGGAGCCTTAAACACAAATCGGGCACGTTCAATAGAGGTGAACTATTGGACATTGATTTGGTGCATATAGCCAAAAGAGTTTCACCATGTGAATAAGCAAAAGATAAACTACAAGGGTGTGTGCGATTTTTGATATTTTGCTTCTTTAAAAAGTTATCAAATTTTAAAGTTGTAACGTCGAAAAATTTCAATGCCGGTTAATGTTTTACTGCATAAAAGACGAAAAATATCAAAAATCGCTCATACCCTTTTGTATATTATCTTTTGCTTATTAACATAGTGAGGTTCTTTTGGCTATACACGCTAACGCTAATGCCATTAATTCACCTCTACGAAACGTGCCCGATTTGTGTTTAAGGCTCCAGCATTGTTTCAAATTAGAAAATCACAAAACGACCTTTCAAACGATACATAGTATTAGGGGTCTTGTTGAACGTGTTGCGTAGAGAGAGTTCAAGACAAACATACCCCTGAAGGTCTCCAGTAACCTTAACTAAAGTACACTTATATTGCGCTGATACAAATTTACATTTTTATCTGCTCAAGTATGTTAAGGCTAGGTTTTTTTATCAAATCACAAAATAGCTTATATTTTCTAATAACTCGTTAAATCTCAAACCAGTGAAAATAAAGTTTGGCCATCAAGTACTGATTAATTAGGGTTTTTGAAATTTAGCGCGGCATTCTCCAAGAGAAATTCAGATCCAACACGTATTTTGAAGAAAAAAATCTAAGTGGCATCTCGAAGAGAAGATCACTATACGATCCAACACTTTAAAAGAATTCTAAGTTAGCGCGGCATTCTCGAAGAGAAGATCATTATACGATCCAACACTTTTGAAAGTTAGCGCGGCATATCGAAGGGACGATCACACTATACGGTCCAACACTTTTGAAAGAATAAGCGCGGCATTCTCGAAGAGAAGATCATTATACGATCCAACACTTTTGAAAGAATTCTAAGTTAGTACGGCATTCTCGAAGAGAAGATCAGGTCGATCCAACACCTTTGAAAGAATTCTAAGTTAGCGCAGCATTCTCGAAGAGAAGATCACCGTACGATTGAGCACTTTTGAAAGAATTCCAAGCTTTTGAATTTAGCGCGGCGTTCTCGAAGAGAAGATCACCGTACGATTGAACACTTTTGAAAGAATTCCAAGCTTTTGAATTTAGCGCGGCATTCTCGAAGAGAAGATCACCGTACGATTGAACACTTTTGAAAGAATTCCAAGCTTTTGAATTTAGCGCGGCATTCTCGAAGAGAAGATCACCGTACGATTGAGCACTTTTGAAAGAATTCCAAGCTTTTGAATTTAGCGCGGCATTCTCGAAGAGAAGATCACCGTACGATTGAACACTTTTGAAAGAATTCCAAGCTTTTGAATTTAGCGCGGCATTCTCGAAGAGAAGATCACCGTACGATTGAGCACTTTTGAAAGAATTCCAAGCTTTTGAATTTAGCGCGGCATTCTCGAAGAGAAGATCACCGTACGATTGAGCACTTTTGAAAGAATTCCAAGCTTTTGAATTTAGCGCGGCATTCTCGAAGAGAAGATCACCGTACGATTGAGCACTTTTGAAAGAATTCCAAGCTTTTGAATTTAGCGCGGCATTCTCGAAGAGAAGATCACCGTACGATTGAACACTTTTGAAAGAATTCCAAGTTAGCGCGGCATTCTCGAAGAGAAGATCACTATGCGATCCAACACTTTTGTAAGAACTCTAAGTTAGCACGGCATTCTCGAAGAGAAGATCAGATCCAACACCTTTGAAAGAACTCTAAGTTTAATAGCGTGGCATATCGAAGGGACGATCACACTATACGGTCCAACATTTTTGAAAGAATAAGCGCGGCGTTCTCGAAGGGAAGATCAAAGTCTAAATTTCAAAGTTGGTGCGTTATTCTCATAGAGATCAATATATCGCTTTTTTAAATCGTAAAAGTTGTATCAACTATATTTTGGAATAATGGGAAGACAAAACTTACCTTTGTTCGTTTATAACTGTTCTTGAAGTCATGGTAGCGAGATAGTTTTCCGTTTTTTCCCCGTTAACCTTCTTTGACGCTTGAAACTATTTGAAATACAACAAGCACGTGAGGACTCTTAATCTTTGAAAAATACACGTGACTCTGTAGACCAATGAAATTTTTCTTGTTATTTGATATTTGACACACGAGAAATTGTACAAAATGTTTCCTGCGATTGGGATGCGCGGGAAATGCCTAACACTGACCAACGATTACATAAATAGTGGAGAATCGAGAGTAAAGTTCGTGATTTTTTATTATTCGAAAATATGAAAGGCAGAGGAAGGAACAGTTTGAATTGCCCTATTTCACTATAACGTCACATCAAAACAATCTATTGTTTGAACGCCCGGGGGGGGGGGGGGGTACTCCCCTATTTTCGCTATACGGGTACGTGCCGCCAAACAGGGTATGGAACAGGGTATATGAAATCGCGCTCGCTCTGGGACAGGGTATACGAAATCACGCTCTCTCCTCTCTGGAACAGGGTATCGATTTTCGCGCTACCAGAAAAGGTTATGGTTTTCAGCGATCTTGCTCTGGAACAGGGTATGAATTTCAGCGATTTTACTCTGGAACTGAGGGTCAGGGTTCAGAGGGCTCAGCGGCACATCCGTACCCTAAACTGGCAAGAGTACCCCCCCCCCCCCCACCCCTGGGTTTAAACGCAAAGGATCATGGTCGTCGGACGGGGTCAAATCAATGCAAATTCACCGAAAATTGTTCTAAAACCCGTATCAATCCACGAAGACAAGTAGAATAACCAGCAAATGCTCAGAATATTTTTAGTGCATATTAACACATATTATATCTGAAAACCAGGCTATTTTATATTAAACTATTTCGCTAGGAGCAAATTTTGTTGAATTTTCTATTGAATTTGGTGATTCTATCCCCCACATAAACAAGCAGTGACGTCATAGTGAAATAGGGCAATTAATTAAACAGTTACTTAGGCAAAAAAGCATGAACTTGCATATTTCTGATAAAGAACTGAGCTGTTCAAGTGATGTCTTGAGCAGCTCAAGTGATTCAGACGAAGATGTTTGTGATGGCCATAAAAAGAAAGAATTGATCAGTTCAACCTACCCCGACAAAAAAATCATGATGTCTTTGAAGAAAAAGAACCCAGCAGTCAAAGGGATTCCGAAAAAGATGTTAGGGATATCGACAAAGGCAACCAACCAAGCAGTTCAAGCAATTCCGACGAACATGACAACAAACCGAGCAGTTCAAGCAGTTCTGACGAGTATGTTTGGGATACTGCTTCACTTCACCGAAACAATATTTGCAATCATTTTGCCTTCCAATGTTGTGAATCAGATACTGAATCAGGGACTTCTACAGGCTCCAGTCCAAGTGATGAAGTCAGTTCTGATGACGAAAGATCTTGCAAAGATAATTACAAGATTTGGAAAGATCTTGATAAGATCATACTAAGATCTTGACAAAGATCTTATTAAGATCTTGTTAAGATCATGTTAAGATCATGGCATGATCTTGGCAAGATTTTATAAGTTTATAATTTTAAAAACTCTGTTAAGAAATACAAGATCTTATCAGGATCTTGACAAGATCTTTAAAATATCTTGAAAAGATCTTGTAAAGATCTTGACAAGAATTTGATAAGATCTTTTAAACTATTGTACAAGATCTTGCAAAGATAATGACAAGATCTTGGAAAGATCTTGATAAGATCATACTAAGATCTTGACAAAGATCTTATTAAGATCTTGTTAAGATCATCACATGATCTTGGCAAGATTTTATGAGTTTATGATTTTAAAACCTCTGTTAAGAAATACCAAGAACTTATCAGGATCTTGACAAGATCTTAACAAGATCGTGCCAAGATCTTGAATACCTAAGATCTTGAATAACTTAATACAAGATCTTGCCAGATCTTCCATGATCTTGCAAGATCTTCCATGATCTTATCAAGATGCTCAACCTGGGTTCACATGAGTTGTTGATAACAGCTACAGTAAGATATTTGTCAGATATAATCAGATCTTGGCTTTAGTTAATGCTTTGTTTTCATAAGTTAGAGTACATACATGATTGCATTGCTAACTTATTTTGTAATTTGGTTTGATCTAGTATGTCTGCACTGTAACATTGAAGAAATAATCTTTTTCTAGTATAATATAAAGTGAGAATTGTTTCTTGATGTGTGTGTTAATGGTTTTATTAATTATAAATTTATTGTGTCTTGTTTGAATACAGGACTTTTGTCCATTTAACAAATTGACATCAGTTTTTCTATGTTTCTGTCCTCTTATTGATGAAAAATTGTGTCATTACATTGTCAAAGTAGTGTGGCGTAGCCGAGTTAGCTTAATTGTCTGTTCTCTCACTGATGATAAAAAATAGCCAATCATCAGCATGCGAGAAATTTGTATGTTATTGTAAAAATTTTTTGCATATTAATATTTTGTCAAATTTATATATCTTTATTATTCTTAAAATATAATACTGTATATTTGTTGTTGTTTTTGTTTTCTTTTCACAGATTGAGGTCCTTGAAGAATCAAAAATCATGATTCCAGACTGTAAAAGAAGAATCAAAACAGCATATGAAGATTTAAAGAATTTAGTTGTAAGTGTTAGCCCTTCCTACTGCATGAATCTATTTGCAAAAGTTTGTATTTTTATATTTACAGTGCAGATAAAAGTACTAGTACAGTAAATATATCTGTGGGTGCATGTATAAGCCAAATTGGTCACTAGGCACAGCTGAATGAACTATTTGGCTCATGGCTCTTCTTCTTAATTAACAGATAACATATGGTTTTGCAGCTACTGTATGCTTTAAAACAGAAACAAAAAATATATGCATTGTATGTTTGGATAGAAAATGTCATTACCCAAACGTTATAGATCAACTTGGCTATTAAAAAGGAAATTTCACTAGCAATTAAAGAAAAAAAAATCGCTCACTGGTATTTTACTACTGACAAGTTTGAAAGCATTGAAAATAGACCACTAATAGCTGAACAAATCAAACACACTAGTCTATTCGTAGTTTTAGTTTGTTTAAATACTTTAGTGTAGATAGCATGCACATTTTAATTGGCCAAGAACTGCTGTGGGCTGTGGCTCCTGTTTCTCAATCTTAACATTACCTTCGTGCTTTAATTCATCACCTCTTGCAATATTGCTGTATTGCTAACCATAGCATGGGAAAAACTGAATTTGATTTATTAACTTTAGATTATTTCTAATAGGGTGGAAATATGCTTCTGTTATTATATTTAATTCATTTTTGTTGGTATTTTAGAGTGAATCAGAAAAAGATCTGGATGGGTCAGAAGAACTCAAGCAAGCTAAAGCAATTCTTGGAGAAACTGTGCTTGAAAACTAAACTGCTTGCACTATGCATTGAATTAACTTTATAAGGGAGTGTGTAGAACAAAAATATTGTGTGAAATAAGACACCATTGCACTGCAAATAGCATGTTTGTTAAGGAAAGCCAAAAATATTTTAACTCAAAGAATAACATCTATATGTAATACGTAATAGTTTTGTTTATGTCATAGTTTTCCTTATTTATTAAATCACTTTAAATCAGTAAAGTTATGGTACTTTTATTTGGGTTGGTGTGTGAGGTGGTCCGACATGGTCAATCATAGGATTTGAGTGCCATGATAGGTGGCTCACAACTCTGTTCAAGATCATTTTGTTATTGTTAAGGGAAATGCAGTTTTTCGTTGAGGTAGAGAGAGGGGAGGATGAAACAGCTTGGGTAACATGGTGGCGTAGTGGTTTACCTCTCATTGCTGAGGTTTGGGTTCCAACCCCCGGCTCAGACTGGATCATTACTGATGTTTTGTTCCTTCTCTTGTTACAAGGGATTTTCTCCAGTTTCTCTGGTTTTCCTCCCTCAGTAAAAATCGACATGTAAGTGCTGTATATTGTAAATACAGAATGTAGTGGTAGTGTGTGTGGAGGGAACCTCATGGAAGATCCCCATATGGGGAGTGATGGTTTCAAGAAGTAATGACTATTTTTTTAATACATTGTTATATTTGCTGTGTGTAAAAAAAAAACCCCAAAAGGACCCAAAACAAAACACGACTATCTTGGAGCGTGCATTGGAGTGCCTAATGTGCGGGTATGTTGTTGGTGCTAATTTACTACCTAATCTTTGTTAGTACCGCTATTTGGGGGGAGGTTTTAAATTTCTGAAATTCTCGATCTCTCTTCCATTATTGATTATGTTCCTGAAATAACTCCCAAACAAGGTTCCTGTGTATGGTTTATAAGGTAATGTATTGGGTTATGATGAATATATGACAATAAGATGTTTCATTATAAAATAATTGGGATAGTACGCGCGCTACGATTGGTGAAAACCATGTTTGATGAGGCTATCAAAACACGCTCGCGTCATGCCTGATAAATTGGACTTCACAAAATACCAAAACTTAATTTAGTGTCCATGCTTGAAACTTAAGGCTAATTCTTTCATATTGTGTTTGTTAATACAGTATCTTGGTCTGACAAAAGTATAGTGCGCGCAAACGATATAACCGTGAAACTTTTATTAATACTAAATAGTATGAATTTCATGCAAATTCCAGGCCCGTAGCTAGGGGGGGGGGGTGCAGGGGGTGCGTTCGCACCCCCCCACGCGAGCTAAAGGTCCGCTTTTTAAGCAAGTGAGATTTTGGCTGGTATGATATTTTCACGTAAAACTAAGTAAAAAAAATCAATTTTACTTTAATAATTTATCTATACCTATGCGTCCTATGGGACTTTTAAAAAATAAAGTATATGGTTGGTCCACTTTTTGTAAATTAGCACCCCCCCAACAAAAATCCTAGCTACGGGCCTGAATTCCATTGTTTTCTATTGTTTAATTAGCACTACTTTGTACTATTTAGTAATTAGTGTTTCACGGAATAATTGTTTGCACTCTATACTCTCGAACTTTTTTGTATACTTGGAGAAAACAAACATTTATTTTCTCACTCAAACTCTTCAAAATTCTTAGAAAACGTGCTGAAATGCACGCATGCGCAAACGTTTTTCTCTAGTGTCGGCATTCTACAGGATTTTAGCTATGCGAGAATGGGTCACCGTATAAAAGGTAAGTTAGCGCACTAAATAACGATAAAAATCCGCTTTTCTTTTAGGAAATATATTCTTAGTAGATATCTAAAGTAGATTTTTGCTCTTAACTTGCCAAGAAGAGAAAATATATGATATTTTTTGCGCTACAATGTAAAGACCTACGAAGTGTTTAGTCTTGTTGTTTTGCCGACTTCATGACCTCAAAACATACCATATTTTTCCTCTTCCTGGCAAATAAATAGCAAACATCTACTTAAGGTATCTATTAAAAACATATTTCTTGCAAGAAAAATGCATTTTTCAAGAATGAAGCTTAAAAATACCTGGTTTTTTTTCGACAAGAAGTCATCGTTTGTCGAGAAAACGAAACTTGCTTCATTCGTAGCTTGTACCACAGGCAACCCAGTAAGAAAATTATTATTTTATTATTTTTGCTTTCCTTATCAAACACTTTTAGGCCTAGGGCAAACGTCGAACTTTCCATGCACCGAACTCATTAAAAACAATGGATATCAGGTGATAATGAGGCGACATTCTTTGATGTAATTAAGTTCGGTGCATGGAAAGTTCGACGTTTGCCCTAGGCCTTACATAGATTGTGCTGACTGTGTATTAAATGCTGCTTTTTGGCTTAGGATCTATTTCTTTTAAGATTCTGGATATTTTGACCACAAAAGAAAAAGGAAATTGTTTTCTTTCGCTAATTTATAACTGAGAAACTGATTTTTTTTAAAATTTCAGTCCATGGTTATGAAAAGCTGTGCTTACAACTATGTAAGGGGGCAAGAACATCATACAAGCACTGTTGCGGCTGGTTAGGGTAGGTGACTAGTTGAACCAAATCTTGATTTTCTTTGTCTTTAAATGATTAATTTTTACAACTGTACGTTTTATGCCAGTTTACAGCTAGATAGTTTCATGTATCATGCCCAGGGACCCCGGAGCCTGCGGGGCTATAATAGCCCCTCTCCCAATGATTTTGCCGCCATTTTTGGTTTATTCGCTTATGATCTTTGATTGCGGGTTTTTCTTTCGATTCGGGTTATATTCGGAAGCTATTTTTGAAGTCATCAAGAAACGAAAGAAATTTGAAAATGAACTGGACAATATTAAGGTTTCCTTGCCCTGCTTAACGTTCCCTAAAACAGCCCCATGATGCAACGCGTTCTGCAAGTCGGAAAGGAAATAAAGAGATAAGGGCAAATGAACATGCAAAATTTTTTATAATTTTATTTTGGTGATTGTAATTTTATTCTGTACATCCAATCCAATCTATTTCAGACTACCAAAGGCCGTAACATAAAATATGATACCATAACTGAATATGATACAAGTAACTAAAAATACAATTAAATGACTGGCCCGGGGGGGTACTCCCCTATATTTGCTATACGGGTATGTGCCGCCCTATAGGGTATGGTTTTTCGTCTTTTGGGTCTGGGGTAGGGTATCATTTTTTGACATTTTGGATGGGATAGAGTATCATTCTAATTTGGGATAGGGTTAACGATTTGGTCATTTTTGTCTGGCGAACAGGCTACGCTTTTTGTCGGCACAAAAATAATAAAAACGTTAGTAAATATTGATTGCAATTTGTTGAAAAACCGTCTTTTCCGTCTTTTAGTCTGGGATAGGGTGTACAATTCTTAGTTTTAGTCTAGGGTAGGGTATGTAAAATCAAAATTTTAGGTCTGGGATAGGGTCAGGGTTTTGAGGTCCTGGCGGCACACCCCTACCCAAGTTGGGGTGGTAGTAACCTCCCCCCCCCCCCCCCCCCTACCCGGGATGACTGGATTTTTGTTTCCCAAATTTCTCACCAGTATAAAGATCATATAGGAATTAGTTTGAATTGAGAATTTAATAAAGATTGGAAAAATTCAAATAATAAAAAATTGCGATATTTCAAAAAATATATAAAAATACAGACGAAGTGTTTGGACGCCATAGATACATTTCTATGTAATTATACAGTGTTTTTATGCTCATAATATTGTTAGCATATGAACAACGTCCTGAAACTTAGTAAATAAGTTTGCTTGAAGCTGGTCTTTTATGTGATTGTGTAATTTTCTACAATACTCTAATTATTTGATTTTCAAGCTAGAACCAGTCCCTTGCTTGTTGTTTTTCACTAGCTAATATACAATGTAGGTGTAGGCCAGCTAAGCGCCTTTATGCGATAGTTCTTTTGTGTGTTCTTGATAAAAGCATGTAAAAAATTAAATTAAAATCGTAAATAGATTTGATAAATATATTTAGAGAGGGTTACATTATAACCTCGTTCCCCTCTGTCTAGTTTAACGTCTGGATATCAGACGGGAGTGTTATACATTGTCATTCAATTAAGTCAAGGCGAAGAAGTGAATATTAAACAATGGTCTACGAGTCATTAGTTCATAGGATATTGAACATAGTCAATAGGCTATTGACTCGTAGACTATGAGGGCAATAGGTCTAATCGTTAGTTAGGTTTTAGTCTAAACCTACTGAGCGGTGAAATAAATGGATTAAAAAAAAAAGTTAAAAAGGCGAATTAGACTCCATAGTTCTGGTTTTGAAACCAGCTCTTTTCGTTACTAGTGGTCTATCACCAATAAACAAGCTCAGCCAATCAGAGCGCAGGATTTTTTATAGCTCATTTGAGTAGTTTTAAACTAGTTGCAGATAGTTTTAGGTCTACCTTATTGGGATTGATAATTTTACGTGATTTAATTCGGAAATAAGAACCGACTTCGTTGTGGTGCGAAAGAATATTTTTCCAGAAATAGCTTTGTCAAGGTAAACAATTATCTTAACTATCCCCACTAGTGTCCTTTTCCGTATATCGTTTAAAAAGATTGTCTTCCACTAGCTATTTTGAGACTGAAATCATGTCCCCGTCAAGTGGCATTGCTTGCATAGGTACCATTAGGAGGCCTTATATCTTCATGGTTTTGTCCTGTGGCAGACAAAATCCTTGGAAAACGTTGTTCTTGGCCCTTGGAGCTTGTTCTGTAAGATATATGGAAAAGGCAACGTTATAGTTCTATTATATAAACAAGAACTGACTGGAAACGAATAGAAAAATAGATGAAAAACAGGACCAAGAAGAGTTTTGCATTGAGGTTTCACTCCAGAAACAAATGCATTTGAAGATCAATTTTAGGGGTCAACCTTATTTAGCTTTAGGTCAACCTTATTGGGATTGATAATTTTACGTGATTTAGTTCGAAAATAAAAACTTCGTCGTGGTGCGAAAAAATATCATTACAGAAATAGATTTGTCAAGGTAAAAAATTATCTTAACTATCCCCACTAGTGTCCTCCTTTTCTGAGAAAGGCATACCGTGAAAAGGTTGTCTTCCACTAGCTTTTTTGGTACTGAAATCATGTCCCCGTCCTCCAGCGGCCTTGCTTGCATAGGTAACAATGGGAGTCCTTATATCTTCATGGTTTTGTCCTGTGGTAGGCACAACCTTTGGACCACCTTGCTTTTGGCCCTTGGAGCTTGTTCTGCAAGATATATGGAAAAAGCAGCGTTATAGTTGTATGATATCAAGAAAAACTGACTGGAAGCGAATAGAAAAATAGATCAAAACATGAGCAAGACAGGACCGTGGGCTACCTTAGAAACGGGGATTTTTTATTTTGGGGGCCTTTCCCGCGAAAATATATTTTCTTGCCAAAATATGCTGCTGCTCCACAGAAAACTCAACGCATACTGAGCAATATATTCTATTAAATTTAAGTGAGAATTTGACCAGTACAACACGCATTTATTTTTTCGTTTACTAATAAGCGATTTGACAGTGTTAATATTTAGGCACTGCCTAAAAGCGGAGCTCCCGTTACGCAAGTCACAGGGAGCCCAATTTGAATGAATCTGAAAAGTGAAAATAAGATCGGGGAAAAGATATTCAATTATTTCTTATTCGAGATGAAGATTATGTCTCCCATAATAAAACCATGCACTGAAATCGAATCGAAATGCACTACATTGTTTTCTTTGCGCGAGTATACACTCCTACTTAGGAATTTTGTACAAACTCACCACCAGCCCCCAGCGGCTAGTTTGGTTATTGGAATATTCTTCAACAAAGTTTTCCATGGTCGACATTTTAAGCTTTGAATTCCTGGTTAATTTTACTTAAAAAGCGAAAGATAACTACAGATAATCCTATATAATACCAGGTTTAGTGAAATTTACCTTGTATGTCTTTCATTGAAATCGAAATTTTTGAGATTTCCAAAGTTTTTGCGGACAAATCAACAATATGAAACAGACTTGAAAACTGGTTAAAAAAGGTGGGCAAAATACAAGCTTAGTTTTACTTCTTTTACATAACGATGTTTGTTTATCCATATGAAGAGTTTTATGTTGTATGAACCGTATTTTTACTGCAATGAAATTAAGAAAATAAATGCTTTGGTAGCATCAGATAGAAAACTAGCTGGAGATCATTAACTAACTAAACTAGTCAAATGAAGTCCCTGAACGTCAAAACCAAATGTGTCATTTAAAAAATGATTTTCACATTGTAACTTCTTAATTAAAATATTTGGCCTTCCTTTCATAAAAGCCTAATCTATTTTACGAGAAGTTTGAAAACTTAAGCTTACTAGATTTTGAGATTCGATTTTACCAGTTTTCATCTGTTTTCATGCGAGAAAGATACGGAAATAACGAACGCCAAAAGTTTTCGAGAAAAAAAATAAATTTAAACTTGTGACAAGAACAACTGAGACATAATAAAAATAATACAAGATGCATTGCAAAATACAAAATAACATTTTTTGGTCAATAATTTGGCATTTGTAAATTGTTTTTGAATATTTTGTTGCTTTTCAAAGTGAAAGACAAGCGACCGCTCTTTATACAAAAACATATCTCTAAACAACACAAATTTAAGCTCATTTGTATAACCATACTAGCTCGGAAAAGCTCTGAATAAATGGCTATGACTTGGTGTAATTTTATATGTTATTCCATATTTGAATAAATTATCTATATAGAAATAAATGAAACTATCAGAATGAAAGTCTTTTTGGGGGTTCGTCCCCAGCCTACGGGCATGCAAAAGTTTTGCATTGAGGTTTCACTCCAGAAACAAATGAATTTGAAGATCAATTTTAGGGGTCAACCTTATTTAGTCAACCTTAGTTAGTTTTAGGTCTACCTTATTGGTATTGATAAATTTATGTGATTTGATTCGAAAATAAACACTTCGTTGTGGTGCGAAAAAATATCTTTCCAGAAATAGCTTTGTCAAGGTTAAAAATTATCTTAACTAGCCCCACTTGTGTCCTTTTCCGAAAAAGGCATACCGTGAAAAAGATTGTCTTCCACTAGCTTTTTTGGTACTGAAATCATGTCCCCGTCCTCCAGCGGCCTTGCTTGCATAGGTAACAATGGGAGTCCTTATATCTTCATGGTTTTGTTCTGTGGTAGGCACAACCTTTGGACCACCTTGTTTTTGGCCCTTAAAGCTTGTTCTGTAAGATATATGGAAAAGGCAACGTTATAGTTGTGTGATATAGTTTTTTCATTATTTTAGGGGCCTTTCCCGCTGAAATATATTACCCCCCAAAATATGCTGCTGCTCTCCTTGTTCTGTAAGATATATGGAAAAGGCAACGTTATAGTTCTATTATACTGATCAAAAAGAACTGACTGGAAACGAATAGAAAAAAAAAATAGATCAAAACAGGACCAAGAGTTTTGCGTGGAGGTTTTACTCCAGAAACAAATGAATTTACAGATCAGTTATGAGAGCTTCTATTTCCCGCAGGTACAGTACCATAAGAACATCCGCCAGCATCCTAGCTACAATCATTGCCATGATTAGTTGGCACGCTTGACAGATTTTAGTATTTTAGAGGGTACTTCGCAAAACACTACCTAGGACTTAACCCCCCTCCCCCCGTACAATGTTGGGATTCCTGCAAGTTGGCAGAGGGTTGGCGAGTCTGATCAGGGGTACCAACTTTCTTTCAGGGAACAGCAACATTGAACAGGGGGGAGGGGGGAGAGCGCGACAGAGGAAAGCCATTTTCTGTGTTAGCCAAAATGTGCCATCGTGCCAAGTATTTTGGCAATGATTGTAGCTAGCACTGTAAAACTGCTTGCGCGTCGATCATGAACGGAATAAATCCGGAATAAATCTTTCGTTGTGGCTCATAATCAGACACGATTGCCAATTGACCAGGCTAGATAAAATGAACATTTAATATATGAAGTTGTATACTGAATACTATTGAGCTCAACAAATGCAGCCTGATCTCAAAGGAATGAACGAAAAATCACTGGGAAATGGAGATATTTGTGATATCTTTTTCCCAATCCAATTTCGACCCAGTCCTCCTAAGATATTAAACTCGGAAATGGCAACGACTAACCACATTTCTACCTGTTTTCAATAATACTTTAAGTATTTGAAGGCCTGCTAACTATTTCTTCTGGTATTTTTTATGAAATTGCATTGCACAACAAACTATGACCAATTTTCCGCGAACAGACTTTCAGAATCTGAGACTGTTTTCCAGCTAATTTTTTGTGCTTGTGTGACATAGCAACGGTAACTAAGCGGAGTCGGAACCCATGGGGGTAGGTGTACAATGACGCAATTTGGTTTGGTTGATTGTTATTTAAATGTTGCCAAACAGAAATCTATTGAACAATCCAACAAAGCAAAAAACCTATCGTTAAAATGGACGTAGGCAGAGCATCACAATAGCAATGTTTATATAAACAATTAATATACCCACCTATAAAAACCTGCATAGCAAGTTTTATTATGGGTTTTAAGAAATGCTTACCCTTGCAGTAGCTTGCGGTTTGTTTGATTCCATATAACTTTAAGCTGATCTACTGCCTCGACGTTATGCTTTCCTAACTTCTTCTTTTCTTTCAAGTTGATCTTCGCAGCATCTATGACCTTTTCTGTCAAGGATGGATGAGCAGTTTCGTTCCCACTCTTTTTGACATCTGTTAGCTGTTTTATCCAAAAATCGTTCCAATTGATTTCTTTCTTTAACTTTTCCCATCTTAACCTTGCTTCATTTTGTTCATCTTCGTCTTCAATTTGCGTTGAAATGTAATTTTCCATATCCTCAGTCCTTTTGTTCTGAATTTCTTCGAAATATCCCTGCAGCACAATCTTTAAGAGGTTTTGCTGAACGCTTGAGCAGAGTTGTCGAATAACCAACTCATCTTCAGAAAGCTCAAACTTCTTTAATTTTTCATCTAAGTTTCTTAACTTTGTCTTCAACTCTCCGATTTCCTTTTTGGCTTTATTGGCTTCCTTTTTGGCTTTATTGGCTTCCTTTTTGGCGTTATCATCAATTATGTTCATTTGTTTTTCAAGGAATGTGTTGCTCTTTTTTAAACCTCCCATTTCCATTTCCATCTTTTTTATTTCTTTTTCAAGTCTTTTTATTTTTTCTTGAAGTCTTTTTTTGTCTTCTTCCAGACCATGGATTTTCGTTTGGCAATTTTCGTCATGGTCTTCCAGTTTTTCTTCTAATTTTCTTACCTTTTCTTCCAATTCAACTTTTATTCTTTCCTTTTTCTTGATATCGTATTTCAGTCTTCCCATATGACTAGTCTGGCTTTTCTCGGCCATAACTGAAGCTGCCCTAAAAATAAATGTACGTAAGCAATAGTGGTGTTAGAATGAGAAATGGGATTCATCTTTGCATTGTAATAAATGATACTTATTCGTTTGTCTCTCATGAGGGTCATAATAATAATAATTATGATTCACTGAGCGACAATTCCCCAAGGTTCAATAGAGCTTTACAATTATCTATTATATAAAAATGGATAATTTAAAAGGATCATTAGGAAAAAGTTATAATATTTTAAAAGGATTAAAAATAAGAAATACATACATACATACATACATACATACATACATACATACATACATACATACATACATACATACATACATACATACATACATACATACATACATACATACATACATACATACATACATACATACATACATACATACATACATACATACATACATACATACATACATACATACATACATACATACATACATACATACATACATACATACATACATACATACATACATACATACATACATACATATACACTCGATTGCAGAAACGTAGTATACATTTATACATTTATACAAATATCTAATGAGATGCATAATACAAAATAACCATTTTCAACGCTTAAAACCAACTGATTTATAATCTGTAGGATCTAATAGACAAGAAAAAAATATTTTGACAGTAATTGAATGAAACAAACAATAAATAAAGCGATTTTTCTGTTTTGCATATCATTAAATATACTGAATAAATTCAGGATATTTGTATAAATGTATCACTACAACGTTTCTGCAATCGAGTGTGTGTATATATATATATATATATATATATATATATTAAAAGTTAAGCCTACAATACTATAAATGAATAACAATTTTTGATACATTTTTCCTTTTTGATACAAGTTTAAAAGTGATTAGTAATAAATTTAATAAATTAACTAGATTAAAACATTGTCAATTACTTTGGAAAAGAGAAATTAATCAAAGGCTTGCCTAAAAAGCCATGTCTTTACATTACTCTTAAAAGCAATAACTAATGTTAGGTGGAAGGGCATTCCATAGTTCAGGGGCTGCAGTGCATTCGGAAAAGCTCCTTTTGCCATAGGATTTGAGATTATAAGAGAGGGAACATAGGGTTCAACCAAGTCACATAGATATATGTGCGCTATAGGTTGGTAAGGCCTTGAAGGTAAGTAAAATAATCTTAAAAACAATTCGTTGTGCCACTGGCAGCCAGTGTAGATTGTACGAGATTGGGGTAATGTGATCTTGCTTTTGAGAAAAGGTTACAAGTCTTGCAGCAGAATTTTGGACATGCTGCAGCTTTTTGAGAGAAGCCTTGGGAAGTCCATATAACAAAGAATTACAAAAATCAAGCTTTGAAGAAATAAAGGCATGAACAAGAGATATAAAAGCATTTTGACTAAAGTACCTTCTAATTTTCCAAACATTATGGATATGAAAAAACACGTTTTCCAAACAGAGAGTTGTTACGAGCAGTTGGTGAAGGGGAAATGTGAGAATACGGGATGTTAATGACTTCCGGCATAGTGGGTGAGGAAAGTGAGGATTAGAAAAAACAAGAATTTTTGTTTTATAGTTGTTTCATTTGTAAAAAAGAATCGCACACAGTCATGTAAGAGTTAAATACCGAGAACGGAGGCTTTAAGCCGACGTTCGAGATATTTAACTAATTTAGTTCAAATTTGATAAGGTTTTCACACAACTCCCCAATGAGAAACGCTTGAATTTAAAGTACTTTCGCATTAATTTCATTGTCTTTATTTTCTTAAGTCACGCTTGAAAATAATAATAAAAAGCTGTGTTAAAAATCCTTAGTTAAATAAAATACAATATTCCTTTGAGTGCGAACACAAAACATTTCATTGCTTTGTTAGTATTCCCAAGGCATTAACAAGGCATTGCATGTCGAAATACTGGGCTTTCACTTCATTTTGATTAGTGGCCTTCGAGCTTAGTGCTCGACTAAAAACTATGGCTGACGCCAACAGTGACGATGCCGTATATCTTTATCACTCCAAACACGTTTAGTCAGTCTGCAATTCTTTCAGACTTCGATGTTCTACACGACATTCTATTAGGAGAACGTGAAGTGGTAGAGAAGGGACCTGAACAACCTACCGCTGAAGTAGTGAAAGCTACGAGAAATATTTCCATTATTTCTGATGTTGAATTACAGAAGAAAAATGAAGAGAGAATACCTCCTGGTACAAAGACCAATACCGCTTGGTCAGTTCGTACTTGGTAGGACTGGGCTGGGATAAGAAACCAAAGCTTCAGAGATGCTAACGACCTGTACAAATATGTAGATCCCAATTTGTTGCAAATAGGAAGTGACAGCGAATTGAATTACTGGCTTGCAAAATTTGTGTCAGAGGTCAGAAAGAAAAGCACCAGTGGCGAACCCTATCCTCCTAACACACTCTATCAGTTGTGCTGTGGCATACATAGGCATTTTAGAGAAAATGGCAGGACAGAGCTGAATTTGTTTGAAAACCCAAGCTTCAAGAAATTCCAAGATTCTTTGGATGGGGAGATGAAAAGGCTGACTGCTCAAGGATACGGATCGACGGTTAAAGAGGCAGAAGTCTTGAACAAGAGGCCAGGAAGAGTTATGGAATCTTAAACTTCTTGGTGACCATTCTCCGCAATGTCTTCTACTGACACGATGATATTCTTGATAGGGAAAAACTTTTCTCTCAGAAGCGGCAAAGAGCACCGAAGCTAATGATCTGATCAGCTAACTCTTGTAAAAGAGACTGAAAAAGAGCCGGAGAAGCTTGTGTATTCTTCGTTTGGAGAATATTTCAACGCCTCGTACTGGAACTAATTGTTAGACTTGAAATCCCGTCCAATCCGATATTGGAGGCTTTGAAATGACTTCTCATGCTCATTAATTTTGTTCCAGTTACTCCAGACTGAATGCACTCCTTTCACAGGAACTTACCAGGTTTCAAGTAACATCATGTGACCCAAAAATAGCCCATTGATTGGCTGGTTTACTCATGAATTATTAACGATTATGAGAAACACCGTTCTATCAAGGGCAAAAAGGTGGAGTATTATGCTAACGACGACGTGCCTCAAAGATGTTTGGTTAATCTCAAAACGTATGTAGCTAAATATCCCAAGTTGGTTAAAGAAATCTTCTATTTGAATCCCAAATTGAAAGTTCAAGGAGACTGATGAAGGTAAATTATGAATTTTGCTATCAGTAACAAATACGCTACCGATTTTTTAACTACTTTATCTAATTTTTTTCACTAGAGTGGTTTACGAGCAATCCAGTTGGGCACAGTCCATTAGGACTCTGCAAAGACTTTGCCAAACAAGCCGGGATCGAGGGATACTACACGAACCACAGTTTAAGGGCAACTACTGCAACCAGAGGCCTTTTGAAAGGAGTTCCACCAAAGTACATCATGGAAAGAACAGGCCACAGAGATATAAGGTCATTGCAGAAATATGAAAGGCCTAATCAGAAAACCAAAGTCGCTATCTGCAAGGCGTTTGAATGTGGTGGTGACTGTAGCTCAAGCCGCGAAAACGGAAAGAAAGAGTGAGGATGACCGGTATGAAACAACAGAATTGAATCCAAAGAAGAAAGTGTGCACATTTCCAGCAACAGGTTCTTGTTTTAATAACTGTGTATTTAATACTTTCAATTAGCACAGAATTTCAATTAATTCTACCTTCACTAGTTTTGTGAATTAAAAAATGTTAGGGCACTTGAAATTGAAGTAGTATACTTTGGTTAATACTATATCTTAACTTTTATATTTTAAGTTTCATTTGTTACTTAAAAGTAAACTAGTTATAAAGCTTAGACCCTAATTTTTTTTGATATTCTGAATTTATAATGAGCAATTCAATTCAATACATCAACCCGCTTTTCCCTGTTGCTTATCAAATCCATCCCCGGCTTTATGTTTCAGCACTGGTTTGTATGGGAGATAAGTCCCTATGAACAACAAAGAAAACCGTGTCAAATTTGAACTAAATGTTTGTATCTCTGAAAAGAGAAGAAAACATATAAAAATACTGCAACCATACTAGAACATTGTTCACATTGAACGTTATCATTTCGTAGGAACAAACTTTTATGTGCCTACTACTGATGCTTAGTATCTTTCAACGGAACCAAGTAAATAGCGACCTTAAGCTTTCCAAAATCTAAGACGTGGACTTCAACCGGAAGTGTAAATAACTTTAGGGTTTCGCCGCTTCAAAGTCAAAAAAAAAAAAGGAAAAATGCTATAAGAGGGAATTCGTAAAATCAATAAAATTTGTTTGGAATAGCTCCCGAATACAGAATTTTTTTTTGTCAAAAAGAAGATTACGATACAAAGTTTAAATATTCCGGTTTTTAAAAAATTTCACCATTTGGTTCCTGAGTTATGAATTTTTAAATAAACATTTTTGATGCCATACCGAGGGTTCTGATGTTGTCATAGCAACGTCTTACGTAATTTTTTTAATGTTCATTGTGATCTTTGATTTATGGTCTTTGGGTTTCCGGGTTTACCAGCCATAATATTTTTTTTGTTCATAATGTGAAGGCACAAAACACTTTCCAGCCCAAATTAATTCACAGCGAATTTTGGGCAATTGCGCCAATTTAACCGGATTTTTCATATAATGTGCTTGGATTATCCTACATTCTAGCAGTGTATTTTATCTTAAGATTCTTTAAGAGTTTATCTTATTACGGCCGAAAATCAAACAGTGCTATTTTCAATTTTTGGCTTTTTTCTCCTCATCCTCATCCTCGGAATCTTATCATCTAGTACTAATGCAGCCTGTGTGTAAATTTGAAAACGAGCCACAGCCGAACAAACTTGCGAACAGCAGGGGTACCAGTTGCTAAGATGACCTTTATAAAAATCAGCATCAAATCTTAAAAACTCTTTGAATATTTTTTTTCACTAGTTGTCGTTGTAAGCGCCTCGAATATGAGAGTTTTGCTAAAAATCACATTTTCGCCGATTTCTTCAAAATGGCTCCAAGTTTTTTTCTTCAAACTTCCTACATCAATAGACCAGGGCCCGGTTGTACGAAGCCTGGATAGAGCTATCCGGCGGATAAATCCTTATCCAGTGGATAAGTCGATGCTGTTATCCAATAAATTAATCCACTGGATAAGAGGCTTCGTACAACCGGGCACAGAACTTTATCTAGATGGTAGTGAAATGTCTACAGAACTTTTCGCTATCAGAGAAGAAACATTACTTCCTTAGGAATAAGTCGCAAAAGCTATTCGTCAGGGCGGTAACTTCTTCATCTCGGATAAACACCTTTATCGTTGATTTCTTCAGAATATCAAATTATTTGAATGTCCGTACGAAAAGATTACAAGTACGGTTACAGTATGAATAGACACTTCGTTCTCGGCATAATGAGAATGTTAATAAACTTTGTGTAGTATTTGAAAATATATATAACTTCCCAGACTTGGAGCTAAGATCACATGTAAAGTCTGTTGGTTTGTCGATACGACACTAAGAAAAACGTTGCGCATGCGTGCATTTCTGCATTTTTTTTTTTTTTTTTACAAGAATAGTCCATGTAGTATTATCTAGCGCATTTTGTCGAGCTCAATGACGTGATCAGCTCGTGACCAAATTCTGAGAAATCGAGAACAGGATAATTTACCAGAAATCAGGTGATCAGATGAAATCCAAGATGGCGGACCAAATTCTGAGAAATCAGGTGATCAGATCGTGACAAATTCTAAGAAATGCAGTAGTATAGGGGATTGGGGTATCAGCGCAACGACCAACCGAGGATCACCCGACTGAAACACCCACCCCGAATTAGTACAGGATTACCCGCACGAGGTGCTATTGGTCATCCGAATTAGTGGGAATCTGTTAGTCTATATATGGAGTGCGAAGAATGTAAAGAGTTTGCTTATGACTTTTGTGTAAAGTGCCTGAAACCCAAGTTTGTACCTAGTTAGAAGAGTGTATTTTTTTCCCTCGTTTCGGCAACCATTTTCGGCTACCTTTTCTACCCCCACACGGGTATTCCTCGTAGACATACTTTTGTACGAAGTAGTATTTTTGGAACCACCGCCGCGCTGGGAACAAGCACCGGCATTCCCCGTAGGGAAGTAGGTAGAGGCGATTTGCCTCCCCATTTCCAAAGGCTGCGAAACACCGCTCTCGGAAAGTTTGTACTACGCAGCATTTCCCCACCGTAGAAAGAGAGGAACGAGTCGTTCCCCTAGTACTATCTACGCCGCGGTAGTTGCGCCAAAGTGGCTACGTAGCCTGGTATGCGAATTTCCTGCAAAGTCTTTTGCGCTCTGTAGAGACCTTCCAAGATCTCCAGAAGTATTTGTGTCGTTCTTTGTTTTCCTAGCATGTATACGACTATGCCCGTAGCTATGTAGAAATACATGTCTATATCCTATGGACCCACGGAATACCCCCATGGATCCATAGTATTTGCATAGATTCGAAGCATATCCACACATATATATGGCAACACCCAAAATACTATCCGAGGAAGAAATCGCAGGATTGTTGGAAGATCGACGAAATGGCGTAGGGCTGCAGAAGGTAGCCAAAAAGTATGGCATAGGAATACCAAAGATACGCAGGATAGAGCGAGAAAATGGAATAGAAGTAGCAATTCCCGAGAAACCACCAACTACAGACCTGCATAAACATTTTCTAGAAGTGTAGGATTCCTTTGCTATAGTCCTGGACGATCTCCAGAAAGCTAGAGAAGAACTGCGGGCTGCGAAGGAGGAATTGCTAGCCAAGATGGACCAGGAAGACGACACGGAGGATTCGTTCGAGAAAATAGACGCAGAGGACTTGTCCGAAGAAGTAGAGGAAGTATCCACAAAAATAGACTGGCAAATAGGTAGCAATGTGCTATTTGCAGTCGTAGGCATAGCTGCCGTCGTTTGGGCGCGCATGCAACCACCCAAAGTAGTCTACTATCCGGAAACGCCCAAACCAAAGTCTAGGATTCCAGAGATGGAGTAGAAACATGCACCAGTCGGTCTTTCTTCTTTGCCTTGGTAGTCTTTTCTCTGCCTATCTTGCAGTACAAAGGCGGCTGCTGCGTCCAGTCTATCTTTTGCTCGTCCAGGAAATGCCCCCAGACTGGAGTGGTAGCATGTTCTACCGTACAGCCCTCCAATACGCACTCCGGGCATTTCTCCGAGAGGAACAGGATTGTCCTTTCTTTTTTTCTGTAGGTGGTTTTGGCGTACTTCCAGCATTGGTATTCGCCCTCCTGCATGTGCAAAGCCTGCACACATTCTTTGTTGGGTGGCGCTGGCACTTCTAGTAGTTTTTCCGGATGTTTGGAAATCGAATAGTCTACTTTCCTAGCCAATTCGTAGTATGTATCCAGACCGGGTCCTTCGGGTACGAATGCAGTTGCTATGTTGTTCTTCCACTCCACCAATATTTCTTCTCCCGGAATGGCTATGCGCATGTTCTCGTCTGCTTCGAACTTTCCAGCCGCAAATGCATCCAGTAGCACTTCTGTGGCCCACGCAATGCAGGTCTCTTTGCCTTTTCGCAATGCTATGCGGTGTCCTCTTTCCAACCAAACGGCATCTACGTTTTTGGGTACTGCGTAGCCTAGTATTTTGTACTCCCCTGCGGGTATTTCTTGCATTCGGTGTACTTTGGGTCTCTCGTATCCCTCCAAGTAGGACTCGGGGCCTTCGAAGAACAATCCGGGTAGGTTTTTGGTTCTCCTGGAAATTCTATCCAATAGCTTTCTGTACTTTTCCAACTCTTTCTCTATGGCTTTCCTGTCCTCTTCCTTTTGCCGCAGTACGGAGTTCCTTTGCTCCAGGAGTTCTGCGTGGTATCTTTTCGTAGCTTCGACCCACTCGTCTCCTTCCAAATCGTCCCGTATGTCTTCCAATCTTTGCTGTCGTCGTCTTTTAGATAAGAAGGATATCCTGCGGCTGGAAGGCACTTCTAGTATTCCGAAGGGACTCTTGTCCACTCCGATCCTTTGCGCCTTCTTCGTGCGCCAAACCCACTCTACGTGCTCCGTGGCGGGAAGCATCGTAGCGATGGCGGGGGCATTTGTGTGCACTCGAGTGGGAAACTTAGACTCCGCCAGTATGGTAGAAGAGTCCTTCGTGTAGCAGCGAAGCGGAGCTATCTCCACCGGGTCTGTTCCTAGGATGTCCACGCGAAAGATAGGACAACGACGCAATCCAAACACTGCTATGGTCCAAAGTACGCATTGCTCCCACTTTTCGTTGCCTCGAACTCGCACGCCCGCTATGCGTCTTATTCCCAAATTGCAGTACCACGCTAGGAATATTTCTCCCGTCTCTTCGCAGCAAATGTAGCAGCATCTATCCAAGTGTTCTGCGAGAGCCAACCACATATTCTTTGGCGGCTGTACTACGAATATGTCCTGCAAAGGTTCTAGCGTCTCCGCAATAGCGTTGCTGTGGGATTTGGAGAAGTCTTTGCCGTAGATGGATATTTCCACTCTGGTACATCCTCTCGACTGCACGTCTGGGTGCAGGAATGTTCTACGCAGGTGGTCGTTCGGACAATCCACGTACTCTGCTAGCTTTGCTCCTACTGGGTTTTGCACTTCTCCGGCTTCGAAGTTGGATACTATTTTGTTGTATATTTTCGTACGTTTTCCGTCTTCCATCCAAGTGCAAACATGTTCTCCCACAGCATGCGTGTTCTCCAAGATCGTACCGTTGCGCCAACCGCCACTGTACCAATGCGACTCTATCCAAAGTTCCGGAGAAATCCTGCGTGTATTCTATGGAGTATATTCCATATCCGTGCGCGCGTAGCAGTCTGGCAAACGTGGAAATCTTCTCGTCTACGACTTCTATAGGCAATTCGGAGGTATCTACTTTGGCTACGAAGACAGCAGCGGGCTCCGTCCCATACAAACTGGACCACTTGCCCCCGGAATCCATGCTGGAAACGCGGTCTACTATGTTTCCCTGTCTGCATGTGTGTACTATGCTGGTTGGCAGGAACGTCCCAAACGTCTCCGTGGCCGCAATGGATATTCTCGACACTATTGTCTTTGCGTTCCTGCAAAGTAGTTTCTTCCCATACAAATTCTCTTCTGCTACAAAACCATAGACAAACACATCGTCTACGAAAGGCGGCAATCCGGATAGCGGCTGCAAACTCGTAGTACCTTCGTTGTTCCGCAGGTAGTTGCATTTGGATATGTCGGGCAATAGGTTCCCGTCGCAGGCATTGTCCAACAGCAAATGCACTAGTAGCCTACTTTTTGCTCGTATGCCCATCTCTTGCAATGTTGTCGAAATACTCTTTTGCTCTTCCAACCCCTATATATAGGGGTCGAAGGTTTTGGGCTACTACTATGTAGCCCTACTTTGGGGCCCTTGCTACGCCACGGACATTTCTGGTGCTTGTTCCCAGCGCAGTGGACACAAAAAAATACTTTTCCTACGCAAAATGTGTCTACCAGGAAAGCCCGTGCAGGAGTAGAAAAGGTAGCCGAAAATGGTTGCCGAAACGAGGGAAAAAAATACACTCTTCTAATACATTTTGTCTTCATCTTCAAATGCTTCTTCAAATCTGCTTTTCTCTTAAAAGTTCTCTTACATTCTTCGCACTCCATATATAGACTAACATATTCCCACTAATTCGGATGACCAATAGCACCTCGTGCGGGTAATCCTGTACTAATTCGGGGTGGGTGTTTCAATCGGGTGATCCTCGGTTGGTCGTTGCGCTGATACCCCCATCCCCTATACTACTAATGCTGCCGTGTGCAAATTCTGAGAAATCAGTCAAGATAAAAAGTTTTTCGTACTTTTGACATTTAACTTGATTTAGTGTCCACCGAGGGTCCATATCAACCTCAGGTTGCCGATATGTATAGGAAATACCACTTTTAAAGAAGAGTTCATGAGAAATACCATAGTTATGGAAATACCACTTGCATGGATTGTCGGCCCGAAAATGTTCTAAGTTTGAGGCTCAAAATTGTCTTAATGAAACTTTGACAATACGAGGCCTATATATTGCAGCAAATGTATAAAAACTATTTAAAAAATAAATGAATGTAAAATTCATCGAGTACGTAGTTTTGAATTTACAAGAATGTTATTTATCTAACAAAATAGATAAAAATATGGCTCACAGCAATTTTTTATCGACCTATGATATTTTGGAATATCATGGTACGATTTTTTTTTTAAAGATTCTTTTATTGGATTATTAGTTCCAAAGCGATTTATCTACTTCGATGTTTATTGTCGAGTAAATAACTTCACAGACTCCGTTGAAAATTCACAAATATAATACTTCCCATCGAAATATCAAGCAAAAACTCCAAGCAATGACTATGAGACCCTTAAGGATTTTTCCAGTAAACAGTTTAATCTGAATTAAAATTTATAAAAGTCAAAAGGATGATTTGCAAATAAAAAAGCAGTACTTTCAAGAACAGCATTTTTGTATAATAGTAGTCTTGAATTTACGTCATCTCATTCGCATTTTGATATCTCAATTGTTTGTATCTCTGAAAAGAGAAGAAAACATATGAAAATACTGCAACCATACTAGAACATTGTTCACATTGAACTTTATTATTTCGTAGGAACAAAATTTTATGTACCTACTACTGATGCTTAGTATCTTTCAACGGAATCAAGTAAATAGCGACCTTAAGCTTTCCAAAATCTAAGACGTGGACTTCAACCGGAAGTGTAAATAACTTTAGGGTTTCGCCGCCTCAGAGTCTGTCTTCCCCGTGGATGAGTTTAGTTTTACTGACGATGTTTTGAATGAAATCTCCAATGAACAGAACCCCAAAGAGAAATTATTTACGATTATGGTTGACTTCGCCGTCGCAGATTTTGGCAGGTGTCGATTCAATACTCCAATGCTGCAGTTTTTGGGAGTTTCTTTGTTCTTTAATAATTGTTATGTAGGTCGTTGTCGTTACTTCGTCGCCTGTTTTTAGACTCAGTAGCACAATTTATTGCGTAAAAGAAAACTGGATGGTAAACAGATTAACTGGGAGACACATGATTATAGAAAACTGCTACAAACAAACATTCAAACACTGTGCTTTTGGGTCACTGTCTGGAGGATACGAATAATCTACTGACAGAAATAACAACAGATCATGAAAAAGTCCTTGATCACAATGATGGGAAAGTTAAGATGGGTCAAGATGTTTTCAACAGAATAATGTCCTCTATCAATAACAACATAGGTGCATTGAACTTTTATTCAGTTATTTCAAAGTGGGGGAGGGGGCTAAGATTAGAAAATATGAAATACTAGTATTTCTGAAGCTACACGCATTTCTCAAGGATCGAAGACTTTATTGGACGTAATTGGAGTAGGATCAGAAGGCTTAAGCGACCGCAACATGGTCTTCTGTGTGCGAAAGATAAATCACAGAAAAGCACCGGCACAAACGCAATTACTAAGGAATTACGCAAAGTACGATCCTACTTTGTTTTGCCAGGATCTGAATAATGTTGAGTGGGATTTCACCGGCGACTAAGGGTGATCGCTCCTTAAATGAACAATGGTCTAACCGTCATGCCCCGCTTATTCACAAACTTTAGTTTGTGTTGTGTTAATAATGGTAGAAATTGAATGCGTTCGGTGTTTTGTAACTGTGAAGCGATGAGCTCCTTAAGCTTAAGCATCCTTGTATGTGTCACGTGATCATACTGACCAATCAGATTGTAGCATTTACATAAAGGCATGGAGTAGTCCTAAATGTCTAGTGTTCTCACTCTCATGTTGATATTTACTTTTAGGGTTACCCCAGACATTACAGTATATTGCTGAGTATTATAAGTTATAATTGCTTTTTTAATGTTCTCTCGTAGGCTATGGATGCTGAATCGCAAACATCATCTGTTTTCGAGTGCTTATTTACAGAGACTTTTTTATTCAAAATGTTTCGAATTTGGTGCAAAAATGATAATAAGAAGCCAGACCTCCTAGATCCACTTGTACATTTAGGAAAATGCATGTTTTGAATAATTTATAGCTGCTTAAAGTGATGGCCGCGCGGACTCACGAGTCACGTTTGTGGTCACGCTCTCTATCTCACCTTGAATTTTCGAACTCGGATTTACATTGCCTTTTTTTCAGCTTTCAGGAATATTTTAACATTTGTAGTTAGAATAGTAGCTAAAGAACTTAAATTCGGTCGTACATTTGAAGAAACTTAGTTACAACATTGTCAAATTTTCATTTTCACTTCAAAGTTTTTCCATTTTTACGAAGATTTTGGGTCAAAATTTAGGGGACTGGGGACGAAAATCAAAAATAACAAGCAAATGTCACCCAATATTTTGCCATGATTTCTTTCGCTAATTACTGAGAAACGATTTTAAAAAAAATTCCATTCCTTCATTATAAAAAGCTGCGCTTCCAATCATGTAAGGGAGCAAGCATTAAGACCCACTGTCGTGGCCGGGTAAGGGTTGGCGACTAGGTGAACCAAGTCTTGATTTTCTCTGAATGATTAATTTTACAACTGTACGTGGTATGCCAGTTTACAGCTAGATAGTTTGATGTATCATGCGCAGGGACCCCGCAGCCTGCGGGGCTATATATATAGCCACTCTCCCATTGATTTTGCCGCCATTTTCAAAACCGTTTGTTGGATATTTTCAACCTCGTTCCCAGGGCCCTCACACGCAGAGGAGAGAAGACCCTGGCGTTGGCTGGTCACGTGATAAATCCGACACCCAGCATATTCGGGTGTTTTGAAAATACCGCTGAAGAAATAACTGGAGGAATGCGGGCACATTGAATAAGCATAAATTAAATATGGCTGTCAACTCGAATAAACATGTTGAGTTTTTAACAGTGCTTCGACGTGTGGAATTTGCTATAAAAAAAGGCAATTTTCCTTCTTAGAATTTTAAACGTCTTCAACTTAAATATATACTGAAAGGCCAGGATATCATTGGTGTCCTACCAACCGGTTTTGGAAAGTCCATGCTTTTTCACTTACTACCACATTTCATTCCTGTCAGAAAAAGTAAAAACATTATAATCGTAGTATATCCTTTAAACTCAATCATTGAGGACCAGCTTAGAGTTTTGAGAGACAGGAATATAACCTCTGATGTGCTACAACTTGCAGAAAACTTGTTTGGTGAAGGTCAAGATCAAGCGAGGCGAGCATGTAGAACCAAAGCTGAAACATCTTCCCGCAGACTTGATGAATGGAAATACCTCAATTATATTTGCCCATTCAGAGGCTTTGTTAAGCAAGGAAGGACGAGAACTGATGGGAAGTAAAGTCTTTCAAGACAATGTTGTTTCTTTCGTGGTTCATAACGAGGCTCACTGTGTTAACTTATGGTAGGTAAAGTTTTAATGTTTTATACCATCATTTTACGATAACACAATATTTATATATTTATGTGATATCTTTATTAAACCTTGATAGAACGTGTATTTCACCATAGCTTATATTTTACCAGAGTTTATTAACTCTGATTCTACACACTTATACGGTACATTATTCCGCTCAGAATAAACTCTAATTTGAGCTATTTCTCGCTCAGTCGTGCTATGGCGCGCCAAAAAATCACAACAAAGCAACAACCAATCAAAATTCAGGATCAAGTAAACCAATCAAAACCTTTATTTGACCAGCCAACGCCAGGGTCTTCTCTCCTCTGCGTGAGAGGGCCCTGGGAACGAGGTCTCCCATTGTTAACTTGGGCAACAATTTGTCCCAAAAAAGCAGGGTACGGACCAAAATCCTGATTTTTTTTTAAGCTTCTCGTGATTTTGATTAGGATTTTTTCCATGATTCTGACAAGAGAAACCATGAAATATGAATTCTTCATTCTTTGAATTGATTGTAAATGCTGGTCGAACTCAACATTCTTTTATTTGTTTTATTTATCTAGCTAATTGCCTCTAGCTCCTGAAAATACGAAAAAAAAATCCCCCGTAGTAGTAGTTTTGAATTTAGGAGCATTCAACAGTAAAATGCTTCTAAAAAAACTAAATGAGCAATGACTTTTGTGAATATATAGCTCTGAACTATTAATCTCGGCCGTATCAAATCCATTGTTTAGTTTTGAAGTAGATTATGCACCTTATTTAAAGAATCTCAAATATCTCATAATTAGCTAGATAGATTTTTTCAAAAATCCCTAAAATGGAGGCATCTAGTATATAATTATGTGTGGTAAGAAGCATTTTAGTGTTGCGGAACGCTCTGCAAGGCTAAAATTGGTCTCTGAACGAAAACAAATATTTCATCATAATCACGTCCGATCTCATTAAAAACTACATCAAACATTAATTCAATCTTTATGTGACTTATGTGCAAAAAAGATTTGCAATCAGATAAAACACGTTTATGCACCAGCGTTCCAGCGTTTCAGCGTTTTTTTTAATTGAATATAACTGCAACAGCAAGTGGAATTACTATTTACATGTATAAAAGTGCACTTTCCGCACTTTCCGTATTTTCCGCCATTTCCGTTCCGCGTTTTACCCGTGAAAACCCCCGACGTGCCCCGGATATCCCCCCACCCCCCCAATGGGACCGGGGGTCTTCAAATGACTGGTGCATTACAGTTTACGCTAGGTCAACCTATATCGTTTCTATCTCGTCAACCTAATATCGCTTTCAATTCAATCTACATTCAAATAATGTGTGGATGTTTTTTGGTCTACGATTCTTTAAAACTGAGCTAAATTTATTTTGGTTTCATACGTCTAGTCACGCAAATATGTTGAGTACCAGTTCTGTAATACAAACTGAATATGTTTTGCTACGAAACATTCCGATAACCTATACGCTCAATTGAAGAATCGTTGTCGCGTTCAGAATCATAGAACATATATAAAAGCTGAGGCTGAAATGGCACATGGGAAATGACATAATTATATTATAATTTATTCATTTGTGCCATCCATGGAGTCAGTTTAGAATGCCAAACGCGTATTAAAAACAGTGGATGATGCCACGGGTCGCCCATCACAGCATGCATCTAATTAACGTACTTCCCATGTGCCATTTCGGTCTCAGCTTCTATGTTCTATGTTTCTGAACCCGACAACGATTCTTCAATTGAGTGTATACACACATACATACAGTCAATTCAAAAAATGTTGTCGTCGACCAGCTCAAGCCTACGCGACTGGACCGAAAGGAACTCTGGGTAGTAATCATTGAAACCGAGTTGACTCCATAATTTTATCTGACTAGTTATGTCTGGTTTAAAGCACGAACCTTCGTAGGCGAGCGGGAAGTGTTGAAGGAGACGTTTTTTTAATACTTCATATTTTCGAAATTGTGAACTGAATCATAACTACTTTGTTTTCCTTTCCATAAAGCCAAAGACATGCATTTGACGGATTGTTTCTGGCCACCCCAACTTGGCTAGGAGGGAAACGTTGCGTGACGACCCTAAGAACGGCTGCGAAGGAGGCTAACTGATAGCCGATTAAATTCAAATCAACAACCGTTGGTAATGCACTAGTCAATTGAAACCCCCAACCCCCGCGGCTAGTATGATTGCACCGGGGGATCGGGGATTTAACGAATGGTTTTCTCAGCGGGGAATCGAGTTCAACAAAATAAAACATTCCGAACCAAAGTTTGTTCATTGAGCAAACATTACGTGGGTTTTTATTAATAAATTACCTTCATGAATAATTTTACAGTCAAACAAGCTCACGCGTTGACCCCTAGAGTCGATTAATGATTTGAATTTTCGAATTTTGATTTCATTATTCAGTTGAAATTTACAACGTCGAAAACGAAGATATGAAAATTCCAATCAACTTTAAATTCAATATACGATATTTTGATTGGTTAATCAGTGCTAACACAGCCGGAAGACCAAGAAAACATGGCGGGAGCGTTCCCTACAAAATTACTGATGATATCCTCCAAGTAATTGGGCATGGAAATTACAAAACCTAGTGTGTATGCTTATTAAATAAGAGAGCGACTTCTGCTCGAAGGTATCTGTAATTTAGATGATTTACTTTCTTCATCACGAGTCGAATAATGAACTGAATTTTCATTTGAATATTGCAATATTGCATTATTCCGGTTCGTACGTATAAAATGAATAATTGACTAATGATTTCATTAATCGAATCTAGGGTCAACGCTTGAGCTTGTTTGACTGTAACAAGGGTTTTAAAATCGGACACTTGCTTTGTTGCATCCCTTCTCTTCTTTTGACTGCTTACTAGAAAGTGTGTTACACACCACAGGCAACACCATGAACTTGCGTCATCCAAACTGCTCGTCAGCGTTAAATCTTCGCCGTATGCTCGAGGCATGGTTTTAGCAAATTAAATGGGATCGAAAAAAGCGAGCTCAAGACGTGTTAATAATAATAATAATAATAATAATAATAATAATAATAAAAAACTTTATTTAACGATGATAAAAAACCAATTTAGCAAAGCTAATCTTACATTGGGTCATCAAGAAATATAAAAATACAAAAATATGTGAGGCTAATATAAATACCTAAACTACAAAATTTAAATATGCACTAAACTATTGAGAAAAGATACTATTTATAATTATGATTTATTTAACATATATTTGTAGAGTTCCGTTCTAAAACTCTTAAATTGCTCAATATTTCTTAAAGCAGTAGGTAAATTATTATAAGCCTTTGCCCCACTATAGGGCAGACAATTTCTACTGATGCATAACTTAACTTTAGGTAGCCATAAATCATTATTTGCAATGCTTCTAGTTATCCTATTACAAACTGAAGATTTCAGCTTAAACATATTACTAATATACTGGGGGGCCATGTTATGAAGGGCCTTGTATACTAAAGTACACAGTCTGAATGTTACTCTTTGATGAATAGTAAGAATTCCTGATATGTTAAACAGTGGACCAGCCGAAGTCAGTTTAGGCTTATCAAAAATTATTCTTAATGCCATATTCTGTAACTTAAGGATACGTTTAGCATGACTTGAATGACCCCAAATAGTGCAACAATAATCAATATGTGGCTGTAGAAAAGACTTATAATAAGTCAATCTACAGTCTAAAGGTAAGAACTTCTTAATCCTTCTTAACAGATAGATTCCTTTACTTAAGGTCTTGGCTACTTTGTCAATATGACACTTCCATAAGAGGTGTTTGTCAATTATTACTCCTAACAGTTTTTCAGTTTTAGTTGTTTTCAACTTAGCGCCATTGTAGTAAACTTCAAGGTCACTCTTTAATCTTGCTGCTTTCTGATAAGTTGATATCAACATTGCCTTTGTTTTGTCAAGATTAACAACCATGTTATTTTCATTGCACCATGTGTGAACATTAGACATATCATCGGTTAGAATGTCATTGAGTTCCTCAACTGTCTTTGCACTGGAATGAGATGTAGAGTCGTCTGCAAACATATCGATATTGGAACTAGTGTATAGGGGAAGGTCATTTATAAATACAATAAACAGCAGCGGCCCAAGTATGCTTCCCTGAGGTACCCCATAATGGACTGGTTTTGTAGATGACAGGATTCCTTGAATCCGAACACACTGCTGTCTGCCTTGTAAATATGACTTGAACCAGGATAGCACTAAATTATCACAACGATAGATTGCAAGTTTCTGAAGAAGTATATCTGTGTCCACCATGTCGAAAGCTTTGCGGAAATCCACAAACACTGTTCCAGTTAGAAGACCTTTTTCCATATTTGATGGCCAGCTGTCAATAAGCTTTAATAAAGCTGTTTCACAAGAGTGATTGCTTCGAAAACCTGATTGGGAAGTATGCAACAATTTATGTCCAATAAGAAAATCGTAGAAGCAGTTGTGAATATAACGCTCAAGGATCTTGCTTACTGCACACAATATAGCTATTGGCCTGTAGTTGTTAACATCACAATGATTGCCAGATTTAAATACTGGGGTGACCTTGGAGGTTTTCCAGACAGTAGGAAACTTGCCACTTGTTAAACTCTTATTAAAAATGCTTGTTAAGGATACTGTAATTTCATTCGCAGATAATTTGAGGATTTTAGAACTCAAACTATCAAGTCCTGTGGCTTTATTAATGTCCATGGTAGACAGAAACTTGTGTACAAATTCTGTGGTTATTGGAGGAATATTAAATTTCAGATCATCCTTAATCCTTGAGTTTACCATGACTTTCAGTTTATCAAAGTTGGTTGCAGGCTGTTGATTTAAGATATATTGATCAACAACTGAGGAGAAGAAGTTATTAAAATGTTCACCAATGTCTTTAGGATCAGTAATGGTGTTTTTGTTTAGATCAATATGGTGTGGTGTAGTTTTTACATCATCGGGAGCAAGTTCTCGCAAGCATCTCCAAAGTTCTCTCGAGTCACCTTTTCTATTGTTCAGACATGATTTGTAATACTCTGATTTAGCTTTCCTTATCAATGCAGTACAACGATTCCTAGTAGCTTTGTAGTTCACAGTGTCATTTATTTTCTTGAAATGATCTCTGTTTGACATACATCGAAGAATCTCACCCGTTAACCATTTAGGCTGTTGTTTTCTTTTGACGCGCCTTTCTTTCCAGGGTAAGTGTTTGTCAATTACTTCAAGAAACAACTTGTACCATATGTCAAGACAATCATCCACATCATCAAGAGTATCAATGACAGTCCAAGGGACATGAGATAGATCATCTAAGAAGCTCACCTCACTAAAATGTTTGTAGCATCGATATTTTATTTTGGTATGCGAGCGTTTCATGCCAAAGGAACTCTTTAACACAAAACAGGTGGGATAATGGTCGCTGATTCCAATTTTTGGAACTTTAGTGGTTCTACCTTTGCATGGAACTGATGTGAAGACATGATCAACTAGAGTAGCAGATGTGTTTGTCACCCTGGTTGGTTCTCTAATAACTTGGCATAAATTATAATCTTCCATAGTTTCTAACCAGGAACTACTTTCATCAGATTCAGCCAAAACATCAATGTTAAAGTCTCCCATTACGGTTAAAAGATGGCCTTCAATGTAAGCATCAGTCAACTGTAACTCAAATTTATTAATCCAAGTTTGAACTGGATAGTCAGGACTTCTGTAGGCTGTACAAATCAAGTGCAAAGGAGAGTTTGGTGGACAAAGTTGCAGCCACACAGATTCAATATCATCTGACTCTAGGTCTGTTCTTCTTTTGTAAGGGAGATTGTCCCTGATGTAAATAACAATCCCACCGCCGTGAGCTTTATTTGTTGGAAGTTTCCTTTCTTCTCTGTCAACTCTTTCCTGCTTGTATCCATCTATCCTTATATGTGAGTCCTTGAAGGTGTTATCTAACCAGGATTCAGAAATACACAAAATGTGGGTTTCAATTTTAGTTTGATTCAGAATGGACTTTATTTCATCCAGTTTGTTGTTATTTATCCTTGGAGCCAAACTGCGAATATTCCAATGTGTGATCTTGAGTCCACAAGGTAAGTCACCACACAAATGCGGAGGAGAGATGTTTCCATTCATACTGTGCACCACTTTATTGTCACCAACCAGAAGAGTTCGTCTAGGGCAGGCATTAAGATGGTAAAGTTGCTCAGTAGACTGAAAATGTGGTTGTATCTTGGTTGAATTCATGATAACTACCGAGGATAACAGTAAGCATAAGGTGGTGATCGTTAACATGTCAGCACGAACGTCCTGAAGCACAGAGATGGAGGAATTCAAGCTCTTATTCTTGATATTACAGAAGCAATTATAGAAATAGCCAATTCTTTGACGGTACAGCAGAATATCACAGCCCATAGTCAATCCAGTTTGGTCTCCAAGATGGACAACAACGGTTCGTATGAAGTGTAGAAAATATCGATGAAACCGTTTGGATAAAACTAAAATAAGTCACGGTGTATAAGCATGGGAAGTTCGAGAAGCCTTAGGATAATCTTCGAGTACTCCAAGGGCAAAGATGGCAAGGATATTAATCGATAAAAAGCAAAACTTTCGCTCACATAAAAAGAGCAGCCATCTTGAACCACAGGCAACCCAATTTATGATAGATAACATATGCGGCAGCTAGTAACTGTCAATTAATTATCCCCATGATCCTGTTCGGTCTAGGCGAGTAGGGATGAAGCCGATCCAACGAGAACGTTTAGTCAAAGGACTGTATCTAAAACGTCGTCGTTCTAAATTTGATTGTTCAATTTATGACCAACCCTGAACTTTTGTTTAAATATGTACATATATTTACTTTGTCATTCAGTACGTAATTCAGGCTTGATCGGTGTTGACAGAAAGTCACCGAAGCGTCCTGCAATTCTTGCGTTTGTGTTTTTAATCAAATATATATCTAATGTTCGGTTTAAAATCTTAACAGTTCGTGCAATGTAATGCGAACTTGCTATAACAGACTTCTTCATTAATCTGCATTATTATTATTATCTTCGTTTATTTAAACTTTCAGTACGCCGAGAAACCCCCATCTAGCCTTATTAAAGTGCATATGACATGAAAAAATTTTAACGTTAAAAATGTGTATTTTATTGGCATTAATAAGAATGTCACAGTTAAATTTGTTTCAAAAACGTATTTCTCTAAAAATTCAAGAAAATTTAGCTCAAGTTGTGACGTCATTTTGTTTACAAGTCTCCAGATTTAGTTGCAAATACACGAAATATGTTTGAATGTAGAATCTTAATTTCAAGTAGTACCCTTTTCAGTTTCCCAATATTTGAAGAGTACTACGTAAGCTATCAAATGAAGCTGAATACAATATGCCTTTTGTTGTTATTTTGTATGAATTACAATTTATATTTAGTACATTACTACCGAATCTAGAGTACGTGTCAACAAAATAACGTCACAAATTGGGCTTAATTTTCTCACATATCTCAAGAAATAAGCTTTTGATACAAATTTTATTAAGATATATTTATCATTATTAACAAACTATACATTTCAAACGATGAAATGATTTCGTGACATATACACTTTAAGGCATAACCTAATGATAATGTCTGATAAAGTTTGTGTTTAAAATAATATAATATAGCTTACCAGACTTTAAGCTAGGATCACACTCTCGATAGATCACTTTTGAATCTGTTTTGGATCAGTTTTGGATGGATCATCAGTTTTTATATAGCACTAACGATACTAACGACTGCTTGACAAGGTAATGCATCTTGATCGTTTCCTTATATAGCTATTGTTTCACCAACCAATAACAATCGAGGGGGAGGGTACGGGCAGTTCCAAATTGAAGTTCCATTCATTTTTGGTTTTCAAAGCCGGCACTTTGCGTTACTAGTAGGCTATTATTTATAGCTTAGTAGTAGCTTGTCCAATCAAAATTTGCCGACTCAAAGGTCAACGGGAACTTAGTTAGGGGCTTTCCCTGTAGTCAACTTAATATAAATATCCCAGCATGTGTATCATAACAATACTTAAAAACAGTGTCTCAGAGCGGACGCGTTAAATCTGGAAGTTTGAGATTTCAGGTTGTGATTGTAAGACAGTCCATTCGATTGCCTTCTTAATTCCCGCTTGTCTGATACCACTGAGCGATACATCTTGTACAATAACTATGAAGACAGGAGAAGGAGTTTTGGGCTGGGTGAATACATCATGACAAAGAGAACAGGTCAGTTGTTCTTCGAAGCTGTCTGTGATGTCTTTGAGCGATTTGAGTGCAGCCATTTTCACAGGGATGCAGAAAAGGACCAGTGAGTCAGATTTCTTGGAACTGGAATGTGATATTCAAAGGCATCACGTGAAGACTCTGTGGAGAATGCGTCTAGGCACGCCGCCTGTGATGACATCAATCTTGGAGATGCTTGACCTGACCTTCACTAGAGTCAATCAAATGGATCGACTGGGTTTTTGTTTGTCACGATCAAATCGGAACTTTTGGTCAGCAAAAATGTAAACAATCCAAAGCAATTAGTTCATGTGATCGAAACCTTTTTCTTGTCTTTTCTACAATCGATTTGCATGCAATAAAGACTGAATTTTTAGAGAACAAGCAGAGATTTCAACGAAACTTGACCATGCATTTGTTTGTTTTTCGCTACTCGCTATCTATCACAGGATAGATAGTGAGTACGTTAGCCAATCAGATGGCAGGATTCGTGATTTCAAAAATGAACTCGAAAATTAAGGTTTCCTTGCCTTACTTATCGTCCCTTAAAACAGCCCAAGATGCAACGCATTCTGCAAGTCGGAAAGGGTAATAAAGAGAAAATGGCAATAGAACATGCAAAATTTTTTGAAATTTTATTTCGGTGATTGTGATTATATTCTGTACACCCAATCTTGATCTTTTAATTATCTAATTCAGACTACCAAGGCCGTAACATGAAAATATGATTCACGTAACTAAAAATACAATTATATTAAATGACTGGATTTTTGTTTCCCAAATTATCCACCAGAATAAGCCTTTTCATAGTTTAAGAATCGATTCCACTGCGCATGCGATTTTATCCCGAATTTCTCACCTTCCTTTGTCTAAATCTTCTTTTGTTCTTAATTAAACAAAAGAAGGTGAGAAATTCGGGATAAAATCGCATGCGCAGTGGAATCGATTCTTAAACTATGAAAAGGCTTATAAAGATCACATTGGAATTAGGTTGACTTGAGAATTTAATCAAGATTGGACAAATTCCAACAATAAAATTGCGATATCAAAAAAGATATATGATGTGTTTGGACACTAGATATTTCTATGCAATTATGCAGTGTTTTTATGCTCATAATATTGTTAGCATATGAAAAATGTCCTGAAACTTAGTCAATAAGTTTGTTTGAAGCTGGTCTTTCATCTGATTGGGTTATAATTTTCTACAATACTCTAACTATTTGATATTTAAACTAGAAGCAGTCCCTTGCTTGTTTTTTTTTTTTTTTTTTCACTAGCTAATATACAATGTAGGTGTAGGCCAGCTATAGCTAAGCGCCTTTATGCGATAGTTCTTTTGTGCGTACGATAAAAACATGTATAACATGTTAATTATAATCGTAAATAAAATTGATAAATATATTTAGAGAGGGTTACATTATAACCTCGTTCCCCTCTGTCTAGTTTAACGTCTGGATATCAGACGGGAGTGCTATACATTGTCATACAAGTCAAGGCGAAGAAGTGAATATTTAACAATGGCCTATGAGTCTTTAGCACATAGGATATTGAACATAGTCAATAGGCTATTGACTCGTAGACCATGAGGGCAATAGGTCTACTCGTTAGTTAGGTTTTAGTCTAAACCTACTGAGCGGTGAAATAAATGGATTAAAAAAAAGCCGGTTAAAAAGGCGAATTAGACTCCAAAGTTCTTGTTTTGAAACCAGCTCTTTTCGTTACTAGCGGTCTATCACCAATAAACAAGCTCAGCCAATCAGAGCGCAGGATTTTTGATAGCTCATAGTAGTATTTTTAAACTAATTGCAGATAGTTTTAGGTCAACCTTATAGAGATTGATAATTTTACGTGATTTAATTCGAAAATAAAAACTTCGTTGTGGTGCGAAAGAATATCTTTCCAAAAATAGCTTTGTAAGGTAAAAAATTATCTTCACTATCTCCACTAGTGTCCTTTTCCGAGACAGCCATGCCGTAAAAAAGATTGTCTTCCACTAGCTTTTTTGAGACTGAAATCATGTCCCCGTCCTCCAGACGCCTTGCTTGCATAGGTACCATGGTTTTGTCCTGTGGTAAGCAAAATCCTTGGACCACCCTGTTCTTGGCCCTCGGAGCTTGTTCTATAAGATATATGGAAAAGGTGACGTTATAGTTCTATTATATCAACAAGAACTGAATGAAAACGAATAGAAAAAAAAAAAAAAAAAAAAAAAAAAAAAAAAAAAAAAAAAAAAAAAAGAAGATCAAAACGGGACCAAGAGTTTTGCGTGGACGTTTCACTCCAGAAACAAATGAATTTACAGATCAGTTTTGAGATATTTTGTTTCCCGCAGGTACCCAGAGAATATCCGCCAGGTCCGCTCTAGCTAGCTAGAACTGTAAAACTGCTTGCGCGTCGATGCATGCACTGAATAAATCTTTCGTTCTGGCTCATGATCAGATGCACGATTGCCGATTGACCAGACTAGATAAAATGAACATTTAATATATATAGTTGTATAATACTATCGAGCTCGACAAATACAGCCTGATCTCAAACCGAATGAACGAAAAATCACTGGGAAATGAAGATATTTATGGCATCTTTTTCAGGGTCCGGTTTCGACCCAGTCCTCCTAAGATACAAAACTCGGAAATAGCAACGACTAACCACATTTCTACCTGTTTCCTGTTTTCAATACACCTTTTGCTGTTCATTAACCGAAAATGTACATTCATTTGTGCCAATAGTTGTATCAATAACGCGTAATGTACTTTCATCAACACCACAAGTAACATCATAAACATCATTTCTGATTTCTGATACTGATTTTGCTCTCAGCCTCGGCCTCGGATTGTTAAATGTTGCCAACCATAAATCTATTGGACAATCCAACAAAGCAAAGTGGCAAAACTGACCATTGTTATGATGGTTGGCACATTTAAAACATTTTATAACAATGTTTATAAACATTAATACGTCAACCTATAAAAACCTGCATATGATGTTTTACTTTGGGTTTCAAGAAATGCTTACCCTTGCGTTAGCTTTTGGCTTGTTTTTTCCCATATATCTTGGAGTTGGTCTACTGCCTCGACCATTTCTGGTCCTAACTTCTCCCTTTTTTTCAATTCGTTTTTCGCAGCATCTATGACCTCTTTTGTCAAAGGTGGATGAGCAGTTTCGTTCCCACTTGTTTTGACCGGTTTTAGCTGTTTTATCAAAAATTCGTTCCAGTGAACCTCTTTTTTTAACTCTTCCCATCTTGACCTTGCTCTTTTTTGTTCGCGTTTGTCTTTAATTTGCGTTGAAATGTATCCTTCCATATACCCAGTCCTTTTGTTCTGAATTTCGTTGAAATTTTCTTGCAGCACAATCCTCAAGAGATTTTCCTGAACGCTTGAACAGAGTTGCCTAATAACCAACACATCTTTAGGAAGGTCAAACTTCTTGATTTTTTCATTTAAGTTTCCTAGCTCTGTCTTCAACTCTCCGATTTCCACCTTGGCTTCATTGGCTTCCTTTTCAAGGAATGTGTTGCTCTCTTCTAAGTCTCCCATTTTTATCTTCATCTCTTTTATTTCTCCTTCAAGTCTTGTTATTTCTTCTTTATGTCTTTGTATTTCTTCTTCTAGATCATGGATTTTCGTTTGGCAATTTTCGTCATGGTGTTTCAGTTTCTCTTCTAATTTTCTCACCTTTTCTTCCAATTCAATTTTTATTCTTTCCTTTCTCTTGATATCGTCTTTCAGTCTTCCTACGTAACTAGTCTTACCTTTCTCGTCCATGACTGAAGCTGCCCTAAACATAGATGTACGTAAGCAATAATGGTGTTAGAATGAAAAAAAGCATTCATCGTGGCGTTGTAATAATTGATACATATTCGTTTGTCTGAAGCGAGGGTCACTTGTAGAAGTGGATCGCGTTCCTTCTATGAATGACGTTCAATCGTGAGACCAACGGATAAGTATCATTTATTAATAAAGTGGTGTTAGATGGAATAAATGAGGTGAAAGTTTTCATTAAATGCGTCGCAAGTCGTATTCAGTATTATATAAGTGGTATACTAGTTTTACCATATGTCCCTTCGAGTAGTTTTATAAATTGGTGTTTTTGGGCTTTATATGTTTATATCTATATTAATATTATTGATTATAGTTATTTTTTATTGAGCATAGTTTATGGTTTTTATAATTGTTAGTTTTATAATTTTATTGCTAGTCGTTTCTAATAGAAAGTGAAATGCTGCGAGTAGTAATCATTAGTATCAACCCTAGAAATAGATATTACCATAATATAGCGTTCATTTAATCATATCGTTATTGTTAAAGTTAACCGCATGCTACTAGGGCCTAAGGACTCGCTAGGGCAGCTGACTGGCTCAAGTAAAGTTAGACCAGTTGACATACGTTTGTACTAGTCTACGTTGGAACGGTAGCTTAATACCTTATTTTTGTAAGTTCATTCGTAGTCATGTTTAGCTATAATTCATGTATGCTTGTTGTTACATATTATTGCTGTAAAAGCCGTAATTTTATTGCAGTTTTCCTATTTGTTGTCCCGTAGGAGTCTTTCATCGTTGTGAATTAAAAACTATTCAACTTCGAGAACCAAAGTTCAAAAACTCATTAATAATTCATGAAGGAAACACAATAGAAATCATGTCCATGAAGGTGATTTTATATCTGATATAGATTCGCCTTCATTTGCATAAACTTTAACTTGGATTTTCTCTATCAAACTTGGTTCATTTCGTAAAGAATTCAGTACAATATGAGAACATACATCATCAGTTTTTTTAAGCCGTTCAATAAACTCGCAGATCGTGTTTTAGCAGGTCTAAAAACACTCGACAGATCGTGTTTTATCAGGTCTAAAAACACTCGGCTGCGCCTCGTGTCCTTAAATCCTGATAAAACACTCCTGCGAGTTTATTAAACAGTACATATATCTGTCTGTATATATAAATTATTGTACATGTTAATGTATAACACAGCAATACGCCATGAATACAGCAATTTGTTTTGAGTGGAATTGTAGTTTATGACTGACATATTTCTAAACAGAATCTATGATATTTAGCTTGTGATCGTGTTAGCCAAACGTACACTATCAGGCAGATAATTAAGGGACAGCGTTTCTTCGTCTGGAATAAGACTGCTTAATAAGAACGTTCAAGTAAAACAAGTCTTCTTGCATTAGGATTTCGTCGATTGTTTCGGTCTGCCGTTGCAGAACTGGTAGCGACTGGGCACTTAAAACAGCGCTGAAAAGCTCATAAAAGAACATTGTCTTCCCTTTGAAAGGCCCGGGGGCGAGTGGGTTCTCCCCTATATTTGCTATACGGGTATGTGCCGCCCTATAGGGTATGGTTTTTCGGCTTTTGGGTCTGGGGGTAGGGTATCATTTTTTGACATTTTGTCTGGGATAGGGTATCATTTTAGTCTGGGATAGGGTCAACGATTTGGTCGTTTTTGTCTGGCGAATAGGCTACGCTTTCTGCCGACATAAAAACGATAAAAATGTTGATTGCAATCGATTGTAAAAGCGTATTTTCCGTCTTTTGGTCTGGGATAGGGTGTACAATTCTTAGTTTTAGTCTGGCGTAGGGTATGTAAAATCAAAACTTTAGGTCTGAGATAGGGTCAGGGTTTTGAGGTCCTGGCGGCACACCCCTACCCAAGTTGGGGTGGTAGTACCCCCCCCCCCCCCCCCGGGTTGAAAGGTCACCTTGATGAATACTTTCAGCAATAAATATATTGAAGTATGACATAATTTAAAAACAAAATACTTTACCTAGATGAGTGAACAACGAAATTAGAATTAAACTTGACAAGCCACAGCACCAACACGAAATTTCTCGAATCGAGATTTTAGCTAGCATCTGTAACACAGGAAGACCACAAGTGCAAGATTAGTGTTGCTGCTCGCAGCAATTAATTTATTCAGTCTTAGTATTTTTCAAACCAGCACGTTTTGCAGCGCAGTATTTCTAATAAAGGCCGTAGATAGTATTCACATGACGTCATCAGAAAGCTAAAATCAAAAGTATTATTCATTACACAAAACCGTTTGTTGGATATTTTGGTATTTCAAAATATTGGGTCGATTAAAGTTCGCTGTTAGACTACAGTAAGAGTTTTAGCTTACATCTCATACTGTTAATTTGGGCAACAATTTGTCCCACAACAGCAGGGTATGGACCAAAATCCTGAGTCGTATCAAGCTCCTCGTGTGACTAGCATTTTCCATGATTCTGCCAAGAGAACCCATGAAATATGAATTCTTCAATCTTTAAATCGATTGTAAATGCTAGTCGAATTCATCAGGCAAAATTCCAAAATCTACATTGTACTCAAATAGTTGACCCATAATTCCTTTCAGGGAAACGCAGTCAACTCAGCTGAAACTGTCCATTTATTTATTTATTTTATCTATCTAGCTTTGCCTCGAGTTCAAAATACACAACAAAAAGACGTAGTAGTAGTTTTGAATTTAGGAGCATGTTAGTTATCATAACGAAATAGTTTAAAACGGCTCACAGCAAACTTTAACCAACCCAATATTTAACAATTATTCGCCGAAGGCGAAGTGAATATCAGGGAATATTTACCGAGACGCTGTTATTTATCTCTGCAAGCGGCAAAACTCGACAAACGAACGAGCGCGTGCGCGCTATATTGGCCTGTAGGTGAATAAAGCAGCATAAGACGTAAATTGTGACCAATGAGCGCGCCCAATTTATTATATTCACTTGTGTAAAAATACTAATTTGGAATATCAATTGGTACGAATCTTTTCAAATTCCATTATTCGAAAGCGAGTTTTCAACAGCGTCGTCACAGACGCCATTAAAAATTCGCAAAAATATAACACGTTCCACCGATACATAGGTCAAAAACTTTAACTATAGAGATTATTAGATCCTTAATTAAGGGGTATTCCAGTAAAGATTTAGCTGAATTAAAGTTCGGACGATTGTCGTAATATTTCCCCTTTATTGTTTGCTTCTTCGTATTTGAAATTGAAAGGTAGCATTCCGAGAAAACTCCATTGAGCCACATTAAAGCAGTAATGAAAAAGTTTATTGATTTAATTAAGAACGTTCATGGGCAAAAGTTCCTATCGTCAGATTTTTAAAAAATTTTGCACGATGGAAGAACATCATAATAGAAGTAAAATAAGCAAATACAAACTAATGGGGGTCCCAGACTTCGTTTAGCCGTCAGAATACGTGGAAGTTCACCCTTTTTATGGTAAAAACACGCGAACAAGTTAAACATGAAAGGCTGTCAAAAATAAGTCAAAATAAGATTTCACAGAAGACTAAAAAAAGTCAAATAACTAGTTAGCATTTGAAATTTGTGTTAAAAATTAGAAATATGAAATGTTATTGTGCTATAAGTGCGGTAGACTTGAAGCCTTCGCGTTAGGTGAAATTATATTTCAATTATACACAAAATATGTAATTTCGATTTTGAACCCATTTTGTCAGATTTGTAATTTTCTCTCTCTCTAAAGTTAAGTATACCAAGTACTTTTGAAAAAATGAAATAAAAAATGGGTGTGATTTACTTTGTTTTAGAGCTATAATCGGATTAAAGACGTTATTATAATATTTTGGAACCAAGTAAATAGCGACTTTAAGCTTTTCAAAATCTACGACGGCGACTTCAACCGGAAGTGTAAATGACTTCACTTCGCCCCCTCAAAGTCAAAAAAAGAAAAAATTCTGTAAGAGGGAATTCGTAAAAATCAATAAAATTTGTTTGGAATAGCTCCCGAATACAGATTTTTTTTTTGTCAAAAAGAAGATTACGATACAAAGTTTAAATATTCCGGTTTTAAAAAATTTCACCATTTGGTTCCTGAGTTATGATTTTTTAAATGAACATTTTTGATGGCATAACAAGGGTTCTGATGTTGTCATAGCAACGTCTAACGTCATTTTTTCATGTTCATTGTGATCTTTGGTTTATGGTCTTTTGCTTTCCGGGTTTACTTGCTGTCATATTATAGCCATAATATATTTTTTAGTTCATAATGTGAAGGCACAAAACACTTTCCAGCCCAAACTGATTCACAGCGAATTTTGGACAATTTAATTTTCGCTCGCTTCGCAAAACAAATGCGTCAATTTAACTGGATTTTTTATATAATGTGCTTGGATTATCCTAGATTCTAGCAGTGTATTTTATTTTAAGATTTTTTAGCTCGTGAAGAGCTATTGGAGTGGCTAGATTTCGCATTTTTCGGATAACGCTTCTCAGCCAATCGTTTTGGGTAATTCCCGTAACCATGGAATCCATTGTATTCGCCAAGTGAAGTCACTGGAAGACTCTAAGCACGTTGTTTGCAGAGGAAGCCATTTTGGATTTTCGATCACTTCATAATCAGCAGCATATTTTGAGTATTCTTAGTTTACTTTATTCTCTTTTTATTGGACCTTGAGATATGAGATTGTCGTATTTATCATTAAGTTGGAAGAAGAATCCGAAAACAGCCTGGTTTGTCATGTATTGGATTGATTAGACTCGGTCCACATCTCAATCGTAACCAGAAATCGGAAAAGAAAGGATTGTAGCCAATCAGAACAAGCCAATAATTTAATTGATAAAGACAACAGTTTGTTTGCACAAAACATAACTCCTACTATCGCCTTACTCGGGTCACAATAGCCTCAATGAAATGAGTCACCAAGTGTCATTTGTTATCATCTTAGTTCATTGGTACTCAAAAAGCTTCACGAGCTTACCATGGGTTACCTTTGATCAAGAGTTTATCCTATTACGGCGGAAAATCAAACAATGCTATTTTCAGTTTTTGGCTTTTTTTCTCCTTATCCTCAAGTACGATTTTTCTGAAATTTTCAGAATCTCATCATCTAGTACTAATGCAGCCTGTGTATAAATTTGAAAAAAAGTTATGACGCCGCTTGAAAATTCGATTCAAATTGTGAAGCATATAATAATAATAATGATAATAATAACTTTATTAGTGTCTCTAATCTTCTAGCCGAGCACAAGTGCCCTACTAATTGGGGAGACAAAAAGCATATAAAACATCCCGCTGTAGAAACATTACCATTGAATGGATTGCCTTGAAGATTGATCACATATCTATTTCCAAGTATTGCGGATGAGCTTTATGAAAAATCAGCATCAAATCTTAAAACCCCTTTATATATATTTTTTACTAGTTGTCGTTGTAAACGCCTCGAATATGAGAGTTTTGCTAAATCACATTTTCGCCGTTTTCTTCAAAACGGCTCTAAGCTTTATCTTCAAACTTCCTACATCAATAGACCAGAACTTTATCTAGATGGTAGTGAAACTTCGACAGAAGTTTTCGCTGTCAGAGAAAAAAACATCACTTCCTTATGAATACGTCATGTGCTGTTACGCCACAAAATGTAATAACTCGCACAAAATGTAATAACAACGCAAAATGTAATAACTTTTGACGCAAAATGTAATAACAACGCAAAATGTAATAACTGCTCTAACGCAAAATGTAATAACTGCGCTAACGCAAAATGTAATAACTGCTCTAACGCAAAATGTAATAACTTCAATAACGCATTTTAAAATCAATGTTTACTGAATGGACGGAAACGACAAAGTAAAACCGAAAAGAACAGAATAGAGAATCGTCTGGGGGAAAAAACTGGTTAGACTACATTCAAATTACGAGATATTTAACAAATGTCCGCGCCTTTTTGCTAAGATTAAATGCTAATTTTATGTATTTTTTGATTGCTAATTGATGAACATTCTGACTAATTAATTTACGTTATTTTGGTACGTTTTTTACCATAATGTGGTAAATTATTTAAAGTGTTATTTACTCAATAAAATGATTAACAAGTTGACAATATTGCATAATAAACTAGCCCTTCTTAGCGGTTCTCTCCTATTGTCAAACAAATTGATCTTGCCTTGAAAAGCGCCAAGCTAACATGTACAAATTCAGCCATCATTGTTACCATCATCTCCAATCGTGCTTTGACTCTGTGCTAGACCTGGGTAATATCCAGCACTTGCTCCCAAAAATCCAAAAGGCGCAGACGGCAACTGGCTTGGATAGCGATCTTTTATGACCAAACGATCAACATTAAAGAAGGCAATTTTTCCTTCATTTCGAGCTTTTCGTAGTTCTTCTTGCTGTTCACTCCTCCTTTGAAGTACACGTGCCGAGAAATCTTCGTTTATGAAGATTCCTGTACCTTTCAGCCTCTTGCTACACTTTAGGATCTGTTCTTTATCTTTGTAGTTGAGAAACTTTGGGACAATCTGTTTAGGTTTTCCACTTCTCGGTTTCCCAGTACGGTGAGCTCTTTCGATTACAATATTGTCAGCATCCAAACCCAACTTTGAATCAAGCAGGTCTTTGACTTTCTTTTCGGTTGTTTCCCAATTTTCAATTCGATCCTCCTGAATACCTGAAATTCTTACATTATTTCGCCTACTCTGATTCTCGAGATAATCCACTTTATCTTCCAGCTCTTCAAATTGTTTCTTCAAGGTATTTAGATTGGTGTTCAAATCATCAACGGTTTTACCTTTGTCCTTGAGATCATCGATGTCACTCAAGACTGCTTTTGATTTCTTGAATATCACGAGTTATTATATCTAAACGACTGTTGAAATCATTCATTAACAATTTTAGAAAGCTGTTGTAACAGTTTTCCTGAACTTTAAGAAGTCCCTTAACTACTTCTAAGGTAACTGGTGCATAGCTTTTCCTAACGTCCGCCATCTTCCCCGGTATTGTTCTCTATTTATGAAGAGTTGCTGATTTTCCCCTCAAAAATACTACTGTTGGAGTGAGTGGACTTGCTTTGTAAATCCACACATTGAAATCGCGTATTCAACAGGAATATTTATCTTAACGGTTCATGCGAAATTCAAGTTAAAGTCATCTGGTATGGTTCGTATACCGAGCTAATATTGATTTTCTGGATATTTAAAATGCGTTATTGAAGTTATTACATTTTGCGTCAAAAGTTATTACATTTTGCGTTGTTATTACATTTTGTGCGAGTTATTACATTTTGTGGCGTAACATGTGCTTCTTCATCTCGTATCAAAACACCTTTGGTGATTTCTTCCCTAGCGTGCTTTTAGTTTAATTTAATTAAATTAATTTAATTTACAGCTTTTATGACGCATTTCGCTACGCCTCAATGCGTTTACAATGTGTATCACAAATAAACTATAATTAAGACGTAATAATTATAATATATATATATTTTTACCACAATTGTAAATTTTCTCGCGCGCTGATTGGTTAAAAAACGTCGTAAATAAGAGGCCATACCAACAAATGGCGTCATGCAAGATTTTGTGCAGTCTATTTCCTAGAGTTTTGTGAGTTTTGTAGTAAAAATCAAGTTTACGATGGTTTAGCGTGGTATGTCCTCTTATTTACCACGATATAACGCCAAACGTTGGTCAAAATTAGTTATGGACCCACTCGGCTTACGCCTCGCGAGTCCATAACATTTTGACCAACGTTTGGCGTCATATCGTGGTAAATAAGAGGACATACCACGCTAAACCATCGTAAATTTGTTAAATATATATATAGAGAGAACTAGACTAAAATGTTATAATAATGATAATCTAAAACAAATTAATTAATATATAGCTAATATAAAAGTATGGTTAAAACAATATAGGGTTAAAATTAATATAGCATAATAAGATAGCATAATCTGTATTTCGTAAGGACGCAATAGATCAGTCAAAAGCTTCTTTGAAAAGATATGTTTTAACTAAAGATTTAAACTGTTTAACAGTCTCAGCATTTTTTATTATTTCTGGTAGGTTATTCCAGAGCTTAGGCGCAGCGATAGAGAATGCTCTATCGCCATAAGTAGATGTAAATGATTTAGGAACTATCAATAGCTTCTTAGAAGCAGAGCGTAAAGCACGCTTAGGTGTATAAGACTCTAATAAACTGTTTAAATATGTTGGTGCATAACCGTTGATAATCTTAAAAGTAATTAATAAGACCTTAAAAGTTATTCTTTGCTTAATAGGCAGCCAATGCAATTGGCGTAAAACAGGAGTTATATTTTCTCTGCGCTTAGTTTTAGTTATTAGTCTGGCAGCTGAATTTTGCAAGCGCTGCAACTTATTTAATTGCTTTGTAGGTAAACCTAGGTAGTTCGACCCCGTTGAGCTGCGCTACTGCTGTGCTTGCGGTGGTGAAAAGCGATGACAAGTTTATCAGACTATATCAAATTATTTGAATGTCCGTACGAAAAGAGATTACAAGAACGGTTACAGTACGAATAGCCACTTCGTTCTCGGCATAATAAGAATATTAATAAAGTTTGTGTAGTATTTAAAAAAAAACTTACCAGACTTGGAGCTAAGATCACACGGTAAGGTCTCAGGTGGTTTGTCGATAATGTTGATACGACACTAAGAAAAACGTTGCGCATGCATACATTTCTGTACGTTTTCTAAGAATAGTCCATGTAGTATTAGGAGAGTTCTAGCGCATTTTGCCGAGCTCAATCACGTGATCAGCTCGTGACCAAATTCTGAGAAATCGAGAACAGAATAATTTACCAGAAATCACGTGATCAGATGAAATCCAAGATGGCGGACCAAATTCTGAGAAATTACGTAATCAGATCGTGACACAAATTCTAAGAAATGCTACGTGTGTAAATTCTGAGAAAACAGTCAAGGTAAAAAGTTTTTTGTACTTTTGACATTTAACTTAATTTAGTGTCCACCGAGGGTCCATATCAACCTCAGGTTGCCGATATGTATAGGAAATACCACTTTTAAAGAAGAGTTCATGAGAAATACCATAGTTATGGAAATACCACTTGCATTAATATTTGATGAAAGTGGATTGTCGACCCGAAAATGTTCTAAGTTTGAGGCTCAAAATTGTTTTAATGAAACTTTGACAGTACGTGGCCTATATAGTGCAGCAAATGTAGAAAAACTATTAAAAAAATAGATAAATAGAAAATTCATCAAACTTTAGTTTGTGTTGTGTTAATACTGATAGAAATTGAATGCGTTCGGTGTTTTGTAACTGTAAAGCGATGTGCTCTTTAAGCTTAAGCATCCTTGTATGTGTCACGTGATCATACTGACCAATCAGATTGTAGCATTTACATAAAGGCATGGAGTAGTCCTAAATGTCTAGTGTTCTCACTGTCATGTTGATATTTACTTTTAGGGTTACCCCAGACATTACAGTATATTGCTGAGTATTATAAGTTATAATAGCTTTTTTCATGTTCTCTCGTAGGCTATGGATGCTGAATTGTATGATGCTTTGGTTTCCGCTGGAGTAAAGCATGAGACTGGCAACTCACCAAGTTTGTTGACGATGAGGTAAATTCAAAACGAAACTGTCTTCCAAGATTTATTTGTATTCCTTCAAGAAATACTGATATATACGTTAGAAAAATATATACCATGTTTCCACACAATGGAATATCCCTCTTGTCAATTATTGTACAAACCGACTCGCCTGAAAACTTGTGTGTACACATAGATAATACAAGTTAAACAAAAATGAATGAATGAATGAATGAATGAATGAATATAAATAAATATAAATAAATATATAAATAAATATATAAATAAATATATAAATAAATATATAAATAAATATATAAATAAATATATAAATAAATATATAAATAAATATATAAATAAATATATAAATAAATATATAAAGAAAGAAAGAAAGAATAAAATAAAATAAAATAAAATAAAATAAAATAAAATAAAATAAAATAAAATAAAATAACATCTACATATCATCGAGCTACTTGATTGGCTAATAGAGAACAATGTAGAAAGGAATGTTGTTTGAAATGGAGCAGACGGTAGTGGGGGAATGACGGGAACCGGAAGTGCCTCACAGCGGCTGCGCAGGAGTGTACTAGTCTTGAGATCTATAGATTTTAAGATCCTCAATATTTTGACCGCAAAAGAAAAAGGAAATTGATTTCTTTCGCTAATTACTGAGAAACGGATTAAATATATATATATATATTCCTTCATTATAAAAAGCTGTGCTTCCAATCATGTAAGGGAGCAAGCATTAAGACCCACTGTCGTGGTCGGGTAAGGGTTGGCGACTAGGTGAACCAAGTCTTGATTTTCTCTGAATGATTAATTTTACAACTGTACGTGGTATGCCAGTTTACAGCTAGATAGTTTGATGTATCATGCGCAGGGACCCCGGAGCCTGCGGGGCTATATATATAGCCACTCTCCCAATGATTTTGCCGCCATTTTCGGTTTGGGCTATATTCGGAAGTTATTTTTGAAATCATCAAGAAACGAAAGAAATTTGAAAATGAACGAGACAATTAAGGTTTCCTTGCCCTGCTAAGCGTTCCCTAAAACAGCCCCATGATGCAACGCGTTCTGCAAGCGGGAAAGGGTAATAAAGAAAAAATGGCAATAGAACATGCAAAATTTTTTGAAATTTTATTTTGGTGATTGTGATTATATTCTGTACACCCAATCTTGATCTTTTAATTATCTAATTCAGACTACCAAGGCCGTAACATGAAAATATGATTCACGTAACTAAAAATACAATTATATTAAATGACTGGATTTTTGTTTCCCAAATTATCCACCAGAATAAGCCTTTTCATAGTTTAAGAATCGATTCCACTGCGCATGCGATTTTATCCCGAATTTCTCACCTTCCTTTGTCTAAATCTTCTTTTGTTCTTAATTAAACAAAAGAAGGTGAGAAATTCGGGATAAAATCGCATGCGCAGTGGAATCGATTCTTAAACTATGAAAAGGCTTATAAAGATCACATTGGAATTAGGTTGACTTGAGAATTTAATCAAGATTGGACAAATTCCAACAATAAAATTGCGATATCAAAAAAGATATATGATGTGTTTGGACACTATATATATATTTTTCTATGTAATTATGCAGTGTTTTTATGCTCATAATATTGTTAGCATATGAACAATGTCCTGAAACTTAGTCAATAAGTTTGTTTGAAGCTGGTCTTTCATCTGATTGGGTTATAATTTTCTACAATACTCTAACTATTTGATATTTAAACTAGAAGCAGTCCCTTGCTTGTTTTTTTTTTTCACTAGCTAATATATACAGTGTAGTGTAGGCCAGCTATAGCTAAGCGCCTTTATGCGATAGTTCTTTTTGTGCGTACGATAAAAACATGTATAACATGTTAATTAAAATCGTAAATAAAATTGATAAATATATTTAGAGAGGGTTACATTATAACCTCGTTCCCCTCTGTCTAGTTTAACGTCTGGATATCAGACGGGTGTGCCATACATTGTCATTCAAGTCAAGGCGAAGAAGTGAATATTTAACAATGGACTATGAGTCATTAGCTCATAGGATATTGAACATAGTCAATAGGCTATTGACTCGAAGACCATGAGGGCTAGAGGTCTAACCCTACTGAACGGTGAAATAAATGGAGTAAAAAAAGGTTAAAAAGGCGAATTAGACTCCAAAGTTCTGGTTTTGAAACCAACTCTTTTCGTTACTAGTGGCCCTATCGCCAATAAACCAGCTCAGCCAATTAGAGCGCAGGATTTTTGATAGCTCATAGTAGTAGTTTTAAACTAATTGCAGGTAGTTTTATGTCAACCTTATTGGGGTTGATAATTTTACGTGACTTAATTCGGAAAATTAAAACTTAGTTGTGGTGCGAAGAGTTTCAATCGAAAAAATATCACTCCAGAAATAGCTTTGTACATGTAACAAATTATCTTAACTAGCCTATAGCCCCACTAGTTTCCTTTTCCGAGAAAGGCAGGCTGTGAAAAAGATTATATTCCACTACCTTTTTTTGGGACCGAAACATTCTCCCCATCCACCAGACGCCTTGCTTGCATAGGTACCATTGGAGGCCTTATATCTTCCTGGTTTTGTCCTGTGGTAGACGCAGTCCTTGAACCACTTTGTTCTTGGCCCTTGGTGCTTGTTCTGTAAGACATATGGAAAAGGCAACGTTATAGTTCTATTATATCAACAAGAACTGACTGGAAACGAATAGAAAAATAGATCAAAACAGGACCAAGAGTTTTGCGTGGACTTGTCACTCCAGAAACAAATGAATTTACAGATCAGTTATGAGAGATTCTATTTCCCGCAGGTACCGTGAGAACATCCGCCAGGTCCGTCCTAGCTAGCTAGCGCTGTAAAACTGCTGGCGCGTCGATCATGCACTGAATAAATCTTTCGTTGTGGCTCAAGATCAGACACGATTGCCGATTGACCAGGCTAGATAAAATGAACATTTAATATATGCAGTTGTATGATACTACTGAGCTCAACAAATGCAGCCTGATCTCAAGCGAATGAACGAAAAATCACTGGGAAATGGAGATACAGTCAATGTCATTAACGTTGTCCACAGAAAAAAGGCATTTACACATTTACACATTTAGACGTTTAGAATAAAGTGAGCCTGAACTTTAAATGTAAAATTCAACTCGTAAATCGAAAATCCAGAATGCCCTGACCATTTAGTGAGGATTTAAGATGATGAATTGTACTTCAGTGTTTGTTTTATGCCAGAACGTTCGAGAAAACACGTGACATTTCTTTTAGTCTAAATGTGTAAATGTGTAAATGTGTAAATGTGTAAATGTGTAAATGTGTAAATGTGTAAATGTGTAAATGTGTAAATGTGTAAATGTGTAAATGTGTAAATGTGTAAATGTGTAAATGTGTAAATGTGTAAATGTGTAAATGTGTAAATGTGTAAATGTGTAAATGTGTAAATGTGTAAATGTGTAAATGTGTAAATGTGTAAATGTGTAAATGTGTAAATGTGTAAATGTGTAAATGTGTAAATGCGTAAATGCGTAAATGCGTAAATGTGTAAATGTCTAAATGTCTTTTTTTCGGTGGACAACGTTAATGACATTGACTGTATTTGTTTTATCGTTTTCCCAATTCGGTTTCGACCCAGTCCTCCCAAGATTTTAAACTCGGAAATAGCAACGACTAACCACATTTCTACCTGTTTTCAATATTATTTTAACGATTTGAAGACCTGTTAACTATTTGTTCTGGTATTTTTATGAAATTGCATTGCACAACGAACTATGACCATTTTTCCGCGAACAGTTTAAAAATCTGAGACTGTTTTCCAGCTATTTTTTTGTGCTTGTGTGACATAGCAACGGTAACTAAGGGGAGTCGGAACCCATGGGCGTACGTGTACAATGACGAAATTTGGTTTTGTTGATTGTTATTTAAATGTTGTCAGCCAGAAATCTATTGGATAATCCAACAAAGCAAAGTGACAAAACCTATCGTTAAAATGGACTACAGGCGGCAGAGCATCATAATAGCAATGTTTATATAAACGATTAATATATACCCACCTATATGATATCATGTATAGCATGTTTTACTATCGGTTTTAAGAAATGCTTACCCTTGCGGTAGCTTGCGGTTTGTTTGTATCCATATAACTTTAAGCTGATCTACTGCCTTGACCATATGATTTCCTAACTTCTTCTTTTCTTTCAAGTTCCTTTTCGCATCATCTATGTCCTTTTCTGTCAAGGGTGGATGAGCAGTTTCGTTCCCTCTACTTTTGACCGGTTTTAGCTGTCTTAACAAATATTCGTGCCACTTAGTTTCTTTCTTTAACTCTTCCCATCTTAACCTTGCTCTTTCTTGTTCGCCTTTGTCTTTAATTTGCCATGAAATGTAATTTTCCATATCCTCAGTCCTTTTGTTCTGAAATTTGTCGAAATTTTCCTGGAGCACAATCCTCAAGAGGTTTTCCTGAACTATTGAACAGAGTTGCTTAATAACCAACTCTTCTTCAGAAGGCTCAAACTTCTTTATTTTTTCATTTAAGTTTCCTAACTTTGTCTTCAACTCTCCGACTTCCACCTTGGCTTCATTGGCTTCCTTTTCAAGGAATGCGTTGCTCTCTTCTAAGTCTCCGATTTTCATCTCCAACTTTTTGATTTCTTCTCGCAGGGTATTGTTTTCTTCTTCAAGTCTTGTTATTTCTTCTTTAAGTCTTTTTTTTTCTTCTTCCAGATCATGGATTTTCGTTTGGCAATTTTCGTCATGGTCTTCCAGTTTTTCTTCTAGTTTTCTCACCTTTTCTTCCAATTCAATTTTTATTCTTTCCTTTTTTTTGATATCGTCTTTCAGTCTTCCTACGTAACTAGTCTTACTTTTCTCGTCCATGACTGAAGCTGCCCTAAACATAGATGTACGTAAGCAATAATGGTGTTAGAATGAAAAGAGCATTCATCGTGGCGTTGTAATAATTGATATTCGTTTGCCTGAAGCGAGGGTCACTTGTAGAAGTGGATCGCGTTCCTTCTATGAATGACGTTCACTATCGTGAGACAAACGGATAAGAGTTTCGATCATGTAGCGATACTCTGATAAATATGCTCAAAGATCTGCTTTTTCGTGTTCTGAAACGATTCCACATAGGCTCAGACATTAAGTCTGACATCGAATATGTATCATTTGTGCGATTCCAGTGAATATCAAAGTATAAAGTCTTCGCAAAACATGATTGTAAAGAGCCATGCGAGCCAAGGGAGCACGGCAAATGCACACACGCGCGCGGCTTTCATATATTGGGTTTCCTGTAGTAAAAAATGGGCTTACTGTGGTGATGACGAGTGCGGTTTTTCGAAAAAATATAGTGCGGGCTCAATCCAATATGGCGCTACACATAAGTTAGACCGTGTATATTTATGCCAAAGACCAACCAACTGCCATAACGGTCTTCCTGTGTCAAATTACGCCATCACCACAGGAAACCCAACTTTTCAAATCCGCGCGCGTGCGCGCATTTGCCGTGTTCCCTTGTGCGAGCTACTCAAAAATGGCGACTGTTGTGATATACTTAGTTATTGGTTTTACTGAAGAAATAAGGCTATTTGATGCCAGATTTGCTATAAAGTTGAGTGTTATGCTATTCTTATTCTATTACGATATCATGTGTATAAATCGCCTGCAATGACATGCGAAAATATTCGCCTTTCTTTCATTTCATATATTCATAATTCGAGCTTTTCGGCGTTTTTCTCCTTGAAATATTTGTAAAAACATTGAAAATACCACTGTACTGCAAGTAAAAATGATAACATCTATATGTGTTTATTATGTTTGCTTATGGATCTTTGATTGGAAAATTCGGGAAGTTATATTTTTTGCCCATCAAAGTTGTAAACATTGTTTGCATAGTAAATTTGTCAAAACTTTTGTAATTTCAAATGCTTGAGCCGAAATAATGCATATTTTGGTTATATGTATCCTTGCCGGAAAGAGATTCTCGGATTCTCGGATATCCCAGCAATCGAACAATTTTCTTGGGTATTTAAGAAAGTATCAAATGCAGTATAATTATGTTTATCTGTTTATCTTATTCTCGATTACTTTTCTTACTTGTGAGAGAAACTACCACACAAAATTCATTTGATGTGATGTCTTTGTTATCTGTACTTTCGACCTATCGTGTTTGATTAGTTAGAAAAATTGGGGAAAATAGAGCAATTATCAATTATCTGCAAGGGCATAGTCTTGCTTTGCCTAAATTATATGTCAAGAGCTATTATTCAAAAATCGTTTCTTTGAGAACACTTTTTAGTGACCAATGAGCGCGCCCGATTTATAGAGATTATTAGATCCTTAATTAAGGGTTACTCCAGTAAAGATTTAGCTGAATTAAAGTTCGGACGATTGTCGTAATATTCCCCCTTTATTGCTTGCTTCTTCGTATTTGAAATTGAAAGGTAGCGCTCCGAGAAAACTCCATTGAGCCACATTAAAGCAGTAATGAAAAAGTTTATTGATTTAATTAAGAACGTTCATGGGCAAAAGTTCCTATCGTCAGATTTTTAAAAAATTTTGCACGATGGAAGAACATCATAATAGAAGTAAAATAAGCAAATACAACCTAATGGGGGTCCCAGACTTCGTTTAGCCGTCAGAATACGTGGAAGTTCACCCTTTTTATGGTAAAAACACGCGAACAAGTTAAACATGAAAGGCTGTCAAAAATAAGTCATATTTTATTGAAAAAATAGATTTCACAGAAGACTAGTCTCCCTCGCATCCGTTTTTAGTGTCGGTCGTCACGCAACGCTCCCTAAAAACGGATGCGTGGGAGACTAACAGAAGACTAGAAAATAACCAAATAACTGGTTAGCATTTTAAATTTTTGTTAAAAATTAGAAAAATAAAATGTAATTGTGCTATAAGTGTGGATTTGAAGCCTTCGTGTTAGGTTAAATTATTTTTCAATTATACAATATGTAATTTCGATTTTGATCCCATTGTCAGATTTTAAAATTTTTTTCTCTAAGGTTACGTATACCGAGTACTTTTAAAAAAATGAAATAAAAAATGGGGGTGATTGACTTTGTTTTAGAGCTATAATCGGATTAAAGACGTTATTATGATATTTTGCTTATCAAAACATTGGAATGGCGTTATCACGCTGAGCACGCGCTCACAAAATTCGTGCGTAGAAATTTTGCGCGCGAACAATGCCCGTGAACGTCCTTAAGAAGCTTTCTTTTCTTTCTTCATCATTACGTAGGAAATTTATTTTATGTGCCAAGTAAAAATAACCAAGTAAATATCACTCTAATACAAGGTAAGTTACTCATGCATCAGTCATTTGAAACCCCAGGACCCCGCATTGGGGGATACCCGGGGCATTCACTTTTGCTGTGTATGAAAGCCAGTGAAAGCCCTACTCCCCGGGAACAGAATGCGTGGTGAGCTCCTCCGCCCTTAAACAGTTTACGTTATATATTAAAGGAATTATGTAAAACGGTTCGCCAAATTTTGACCTCTTCTAAACTGAGAGATTTTTTGCCATCTCTGCAATCAATGAGTTCACTTCTACTTTGTCCTTTATTTTTCGATTGCACGTTACGTCATCGCGGCCTCTCGGGGGAGCGTTGGTACCATTTAACAAAAGATTTCTCATTAGCATCCATTGTTAACGGCACCACAATGACCGCCATGATTTGTCTTTGAACTCTCTTGGGGATGCTTGCAACCCATCAATTGCCTTAGCGAACGCAAAACATAAATATACTAAACTTTAACACAAAAAAGCCCAATGATGGAAATTAGTGATAACGAACAACTTGAAAGTGCAGCTAGAATAACCTACTCGACACTGTAGTACGGTGCCCATAACTGTCACGGCAAATCAAAATTAACACGGCGCTACAAAACATATTCACAGCAAAATAACCAATCTTTGCGGCACTACGCAATTTCACTCACGGCAAAATACACAAAGCCGCGGCACAACACAGAATTGAATCCTTTCAGAGTAACACAGGGAACCCAATGTTTAAGATGACAAGGGGTACAATATTGTCGACAAATTCTTCCTAACCCCTGAGCCCCCAGTGAAGCGTGATTGAATGGCGCCATTTTTATGCGCGAGCCGAATTTCAAAAATCTGCAATAATTGGAGCTAACTTAATTTGTTTCGCTTGTCAGTGTGACATAACCAAAGGTAACTAAGGGGAGTCGGAACCACAAGAGCGTACGGTAACGAAATTTCTTTTGGCTGATTGCCATTTAAATTGCAAACTAGACAACTGTTGGATAATGTTGATTGATAAGTGACAAAACCTATTGTTAAGATGGTTGGCACATTTAAAACATTTTAATAACAATGTTTATAAACATTAATACGTCAACCTATAAAAAACATGCATATGATGTTTTACTTTGGGTTTCAAGAAATGCTTACCCTTGCGGTAGCTTTTGGTTTGTTTTTTCCCATATATCTTTGAGTTGGTCTACTGCCTCGACCATTTCCGGTCCTAACTCCTTCTTTTCTTCCAATTCGTTTTTCGCAGCATCTATGACCTTTTCTGTCAAGGGTGGATGAGCAGCATCGTTCCCTCTACTTTTGACCGATTTTAGCTGAATAATCAAAAATTCGTCCCACTTGATTTCTTTCTGTAACTCTTCCCATCTTAACCTTGCTCTTTCTTGTTCGCCTTTGTCTTTAATTTGCCTTGAAATGTAATTTTCCATATACCGAGTCCTTTTGTTCTGAATATCGTTGAAATGTTCCTGGAGCACAATCCTCGAGAGGTTTTCCTGAACGCTTGAACAGAGTTGCCTAATAACCAACACATCTTTAGGAAGGTCAAACTTCTTGATTTTTTCATTTAAGTTTCCTAGCTCTGTCTTCAACTCTCCGATTTCCACCTTGGCTTCATTGGCTTCCTTTTCAAGGAATGTGTTGCTCTCTTCTAAGTCTCCCATTTTTATCTTCATCTCTTTTATTTCTCCTTCAAGTCTTGTTATTTCTTCTTTATGTCTTTGTATTTCTTCTTCTAGATCATGGATTTTCGTTTGGCAATTTTCGTCATGGTGTTTCAGTTTCTCTTCTAATTTTCTCACCTTTTCTTCCAATTCAATTTTTATTCTTTCCTTTCTCTTGATATCGTCTTTCAGTCTTCCTACGTAACTAGTCTTACCTTTCTCGTCCATGACTGAAGCTGCCCTAAACATAGATGTACGTAAGCAATAATGGTGTTAGAATGAAAAAAAGCATTCATCGTGGCGTTGTAATAATTGATACATATTCGTTTGTCTGAAGCGAGGGTCACTTGTAGAAGCGGATCGCGTTCCTTCTATGAATGACGTTCAATCGTGAGACCAACGGATAAGTATCATTTATTAATAAAGTGGTGTTAGATGGAATAAATGAGGTGAAAGTTTTCATTAAATGCGTCGCAAGTCGTATTCAGTATTATATAAGTGGTATACTAGTTTTACCATATGTCCCTTCGAGTAGTTTTATAAATTGGTGTTTTTGGGCTTTATATGTTTATATCTATATTAATATTATTGATTATAGTTATTATTTTTTATTGAGCATAGTTTATGGTTTTTATAATTGTTAGTTTTATAATTGTATTGCTAGTCGTTTCTAATAGAAAGTGAAATGCTGCGAGTAGTAATCATTAGTATCAACCCTAGAAGTAGATATTACCATAATATAGCGTTCATTTAATCATATTGTTATTGTTAAAGTTAACCGCATGCCACTAGGGCCTAAGGACTCGCTAGGGCAGCTGACTGGCTCAAGTAAAGTTAGACCAGTTGACATACGTTTGTACTAGTCTACGTTGGAACGGTAGCTTAATACCTTATTTTTGTAAGTTCATTCGTAGTCATGTTTAGCTATAATTCATGTATGCTCGTTGTTACATATTATTGCTGTAAAAGCCGTAATTTTATTGCAGTTTTCCTATTTGTTGTCCCGTAGGAGTCTTTCATCGTTGTGAATTAAAAACTATTCAACTTCGAGAACCGAAGTTCAAAAACTCATTAATAATTCATGAAGGAAACACAATAGAAATCATGTCCATGAAGGTGATTTTATATCTGATATAGATTCGCCTTCATTTGCATAAACTTTAACTTGGATTTTCTCTATCAAACTTGGTTCATTTCGTAAAGAATTCAGTACAATATGAGAACATACATCATCAGTTTTTTTAAGCCGTTCAATAAACTCGCAGATCGTGTTTTAGCAGGTCTAAAAACACTCGACAGATCGTGTTTTATCAGGTCTAAAAACACTCGGCTGCGCCTCGTGTCCTTAAATCCTGATAAAACACTCCTGCGAGTTTATTAAACAGTACATATATCTGTCTGTATATATAAATTATTGTACATGTTAATGTATAACACAGCAATACGCCATGAATACAGCAATTTGTTTTGAGTGGAATTGTAGTTTATGACTGACATATTTCTAAACAGAATCTATGATATTTAGCTTGTGATCGTGTTAGCCAAACGTACATTATCTGGCAGATAATTAAGGGACAGCGTTTCTTCGTCTGGAATAAGACTGCTTAATAAGAACGTTCAAGTAAAACAAGTCTTCTTGCATTAGGATTTCGTCGATTGTTTCGGTCTGCCGTTGCAGAACTGGTAGCGACTGGGCACTTAAAACAGCGCTGAAAAGCTCATAAAAGAACATTGTCTTCCCTTTGAAAGGCCCGGGGGCGAGTGGGTTCTCCCCTATATTTGCTATACGGGTATGTGCCACCCTATAGGGTATGGTTTTTCGGCTTTTGGGTCTGGGGGTAGGGTACCATTTTTTGACATTTTGTCTGGGATAGGGTATCATTTTAGTCTGGGATAGGGTCAACGATTTGGTCGTTTTTGTCTGGCGAATAGGCTACGCTTTCTGCCGACATAAAAACGATAAAAATGTTGATTGCAATCGATTGTAAAAGCGTATTTTCCGTCTTTTGGTTTGGGATAGGGTGTACAATTCTTAGTTTTAGTCTGGCGTAGGGTATGTAAAATCAAAACTTTAGGTCTGGGATAGGGTCAGGGTTTTGAGGTCCTGGCGGCACACCCCTACCCAAGTTGGGGTGGTAGTACCCCCCTCCCCCCCCCCCCCCCCCCCGGGTTGAAAGGTCACCTTGATGAATACTTTCAGCAATAAATATATTGAAGTATGACATAATTTAAAAACAAAATACTTTACCTAGATGAGTGAACAACGAAATTAGAATTAAACTTGACAAGCCACAGCTTGAGAAACACACGTGTTTGAATGAACGATTTAATGGCCTAAAGTCAAAAGTACTGAAGGCCCCGAAAATCATCTCCACAAACCAACACGAAATTTCTCGAATCGAGATTTTAGCTAGCATCTGTAACACAGGAAGACCACAAGTGCAAGATTAGTGTTGCTGCTCGCAGCAATTAATTTATTCAGTCTTAGTATTTTTCAAACCAGCACGTTTTGCAGCGCAGTATTTCTAATAAAGGCCGTAGATAGTATTCACATTACGTCATCAGAAAGCTAAAATCAAAACTATTATTCATTACACAAAACCGTTTGTTGGATATTTTGATATTTCAAAATATTGGGTCGATTAAAGTTCGCTGTTAGACTACAGTAAGAGTTTCAGCTTATATCTCACATTGTTAACTTGGGCAACAATTTGTTCCAAAACAGCAGGCTACGGACCAAAATCCTGAGTCGTATCAAGCTCCTCGTGTGACTAGCATTTTCCATGATTCTGCCAAGAGAACCCATGAAATATGAATTCTTCAATCTTTAAATCGATTGTAAATGCTAGTCGAATTCATCAGGCAAAATTCCAAAATCTACATTGTACTCAAATAGTTGACCCATAATTCCTTTCAGGGAAACGCAGTCAACTCAGCTGAAACTGTCCATTTATTTATTTATTTTATCTATCTAGCTTTGCCTCGAGTTCAAAATACACAACAAAAAAACGTAGTAGTAGTTTTGAATTTAGGAGCATGTTAGTTATCATAACGAAATAGTTTAAAACGGCTCACAGCAAACTTTAACCAACCCAATATTTAACAATTATTCGCCGAAGGCGAAGTGAATATCAGGGAATATTTACCGAGACGCTGTTATTTATCTCTGCAAGCGGCACAAATCGACAAACGAACGAGCGCGTGCGCGCTATATTGGCCTGTAGGTGAATAAAGCAACATAAGACGTAAATTGTGACTAATGATCATGAGCGCGCCCAATTTATTATATTCACTTGTGTAAAAATACTAACTTGGAATATCAATTGGTGCGAATCTTTTCAAATTCCATTATTCGAAAGCGAGTTTTCAACAGCGTCGTCACAGACGCCATTAAAAATTCGCAAAAATATTGCACTTTCCATCGATATATAGGGCAAAAACTTTAACTATAGAGATTATTAGATCCTTAATTAAGGGGTATTCCAGTAAAGATTTAGCTGAATTAAAGTTCGGACGATTGTCTTAATATTCCCCCTTTATTGTTTGCTTCTTCGTATTTGAAATTGAAAGGTAGCATTCCGAGAAAACTCCATTGAGCCACATTAAAGCAGTAATGAAAAAGTTTATTGATTTAATTAAGAACGTTCATGGGCAAAAGTTCCTATCGTCAGATTTTTTTAAAATTTTGCACGATGGAAGAACATCATAATAGAAGTAAAATAAGCAAATACAAACTAATGGGGGTCCCAGACTTCGTTTAACCGTCAGAATACGTGGTCGAAGTTCACCCTTTTTATGGTAAAAACACGCGAACAAGTTAAACATGAAAGGCTGTCAAAAATAAGTCAAAATAAGATTTCACAGAAGACTAAAAAAAGTCAAATAACTAGTTAGCATTTGAAATTTGTGTTAAAAATTAGAAATATGAAATGTTATTGTGCTATAAGTGCGGTAGACTTGAAGCCTTCGCGTTAGGTGAAATTATATTCCAATTATACACAAAATATGTAATTTCGATTTTGAACCCATTTTGTCAGATTTGTAATTTTTTCTCTCTCTAAAGTTAGGTATACCGAGTACTTAAAAAAAAATGAAATAAAAAATGGGGGTGATTGACTTTGTTTTAGAGCTATAATCGGATTAAAGACGTTATTATAATATTTTGCTTATCAAAACATTGGAATGGCGTTATCACGATGAGCACGCGCTCACAAAATTCGTGCGTAGAAAGGATGCGCGCGAACAATGCACATGAACGTCCGTAAGAAGCTTTCTTTTCTTTCTTTATCATTACGTAGGAAATATATTTTATGTGCTAAGTAAATAACCAAGTAAATATCACTCTAATACAAGGCAAGTTACTCATGCATCAGTCATTTGAGGCCCAGGACCCCGCATTGGGGGATACCCGGGGCATTCACTTTTGCTGTGTATGAAAGCCAGTGAAAGCCCTACTCCCCGGGAACAGAATGCGTGGTGAACTCCCCCGGCCTTAAACAGTTTACGTTATGTATGACAAAAATCGCTCAAAAAAAATTTTCAGCTGAATCCAAGTTTGGGCGATTTTCGTCAGAGTAGCACTTTTGAGCAAATTTTGACCTGCTCTAAACTAAGGAGAGATTTTTTGCCATCCCTGCAATCAATGAGTTCACTTCTACTTTGTCCTTTATTTTTCGATTGCACGTTAAGTCATCGCGGCCTCTCGGGGGAGCGTTGGTGCCATTTAACAAAAGATTTCTGATCAGCATCCATTTTTAACGGCACCACAATGACCGTATAAAAGGAATTCGGTATTCTCACAAAAAATAAAAAAAAAAAAAAAGAAAGAAAGAAAGAAAGAAAGAAAGAAAGAAAGAAAGAAAGAAAGAAAGAAAGAAAGAAAGAAAGAAAGAAAGAAAGAAAAAAAATAATAATAATAATAAAAAAAAAAGAGTTGTTTCGAAGCAGTTTATTAAACGAGTGAGAAAATAATTCGAATTAATTTAATTTAATTTTGGGAAATAGAATCTCACCTTTTCCACAGCGTATACAAAAACGATCTTTCTCTTCTAATTCATTGCCACAAATAGCACAAAAGGCGCCATTCAATCACGCTTCACTGGGGGCTACAGGGGTGAGGAAGATTTTGTCGACAATATTGTACCCCTTGTCATCTTAAACATTGTGTTCCCTGTGTTACTCTGAAAGGATTCAATTCTGTGTTGTGCCGCGGCTTTGTGTATTTTGCCGTGAGTGAAATTGTGTAGTGCCGTGGAAATTTGTTATTTTGTCGTGAAAAATTGCGTAGTGCCGCAAAGATTGGTTATTTTGCCGTGAAATATTGTGTAGTGCCGTGACAATTGGTCATTTTGCCGTGAATATTTTGTACTGCCGTGTTAATTTTGATTTGCCGTGACAGTTATGGGCACCGTACTGTAGAAATCGAGTTTAGTCATCTGGATAGTTCTCATCAAAAACCAGCCGGTCACATTGAAAGAAACACGAACAACAGTTGGGCTAACTGGTGAGTTATCTGAGAGCTTGTATTTTGGGAGTTGTGAGACTTAGTAATAAACGAGCGTTCAAAATTTTTGATATCTCATGAAAAATGACTTTCTTGTGTTAAAAGGCTAGTATATTCATGTTTTTTCTTTTGTTTAGAGCCGACTAGTTTTGAAGAGAAATAATGCTTCAAGTAAATTTATTTCAAAAAGGTTTTAGTCCGGGCGAAATCGCCAAACATAGTATTTTTTGCATGTATAATGAGCCAAAATAAAACCTATCGCAAAAAGCGCACAATTATTTTCCCAAAATAGAAACTCCATTTTTCGAAAGAGCAGTTTCCCAATAACTATTGACCGTAATTTTATAAGATTTAGAGATATGGCACATGATGAAACTCGCAGTTTTTGAGATGTACTGACGAACATTGAAACTCAGTGGCCTTTGCTTTTTATTGTGCCAAAATGTTTTGAATTCTCTGATTAGAATGTTTTGAATTGTCTGATTGTCTGATATATATATTAACGAGAGAAGAAGAGCTGTACTCTTGAGCAGAAAGTATTATAACTCCTATTTGCAATGAGAGTTTTGCTACGCGGACCTAGCCAAAAACACAAGCAATTTTTAGCCATATTTTGATAGCGAGAATCGCCACTGGAGCTCAAATTTCCTTTACCCGTTTCTCGAAAACAAAAAGGTATTTTCAAAAACTAACCACACAGTGTTTCATTCTGCATCATGCACTATTGAAATCAAAAGTTCAAAAAATCAAATTCGAAAATTTGAGCCTTTTCGCCGTATGTTTGATTCTTACAGACAGTATTCCAGTAAACAGTTTCATCTGAATACTGAAAAAATTATAAAAGTTATAAGGATGATTTGCAAATGAAAAAAAGCAGTACTTTCCAGAAAAACACTTTTGTATAATAAATAAGTCTTGAATTTGCATTTTGATATTTCAAATGTTTGTATCTCTGAAAAGAGAAGACAACATACAAAAAATACTGCAACCATACTATTACACTGTTCACATTTAACTTAATTTAGGGTCCACCGAGGGTCCATATAAAACTCAGGTTGCCGATATGTATAGGAAATACCACTTTTAAAGAAGAGTTGATAAAAAATAACATAGTTATGGAAATACCAGGTGCATTAATATTTGACAAAGTGGATTGTCGGTCCGAAAATGTTCTAAGTTTGAGGCTCAAAATCGTTTTAATGAAACTTTGACAATATGTGGCCTATATATTGCAGCAAATGTAGAAAAACTATTTAAAAAAATAAATAAATAGAAAATTCATCGAGTAGTTTTGATATTACAAGAATGTTATTTATCTAACAAAATAGTTAAAAATACGGCTCGCTGTAAACTTTAATCGACCTATGATATTTTGCAATAGCCCCTTTTCATTGACGTCACATTTACGTTAGCAACCGTTGTTAAGCTTGTCCTGGAGGACAATCAGAATTTAATTACGTATAGGGAAGACAAGGGACATACACGTCTGTAAATCGAAAAAAATATAATGCTTCCCAACAAAATATCAAGCAAAAACTTTAAGCAGCGATTATTAGACCCTTAAAGATTATTCTAGTAAACAGTTTCATATGAATTGAAATTTATAAAAGTCAAAAGGATGATTTGCAAATAAAAAAGCAGTACTTTCAAGAACAGCATTTTTAAAAATAATAAATTAGTATTGAATTTACACTCTCCAATGTACAGAACCCCAAAAAGAAATCATTTACACTTCTGGTTGACTATTGAAAAGCTTAAGGTCGCTAATATCATACAAGGCGATTTACTGTTAAGTTAAGATGGAACCAAACGAACTAATTCACTTCGAATGTCGGACAATTTAATTCTCGCTCGCTGCGGTGGTGATAAGTGATGACAAGTTTATCAGAATATAGTCAAATTATTTGAATGTCCGCCCAAAAAAAAAAACTATGAAAAGAGATTACAAGAACGGTTATAGTACGAATAGCCACTTAATTATCGGCATAATGAGAATGTAAATAAAGTTTGTGTAGTATTAAAAGCTTAAAAACTTACCAGACTTGGAGCTAAGATCACACGGTAAGGTTTGTCGGTTTGCCGATAGTGCAGTTTTCGTGTGACTGTGAAAAGTTCACGGCACGAACACGGTCGTGACACAGCAAGGGATACGCCAGACAAATCACATTGCACGAGAATTTACTCTCCATCCAATCAAAGGCTCGGAACACGGCATAAAAACTGCGCGGACACGGTCACGTCAAGATCACGTCACTTTTAGACCAGTCATATTGTGCGTGAAAAAAATCAGCCAATTATTATTCTAGAAAGCATCACGGTCACGGCACGTCACGCTTACGGCACTGAGCTTTTCACAGTCATACGAAAACTGCACTAATGTTGATACGACACTATAGAAAATAGTAGCGCATGCGTGCAATAGTCCAAGTAGTAGTTAAAGGAGAGTTCTAGCGCATTTTGCCAAGCTCAATCACGTGATCAGCTCGTGACCAAATTCTGAGAAATGCTGACGTGTGCAAATTCTGAGAAAACAGTCAAGGTAAAAAGTTTTGTGTACTTTTGATATTTAACTTAATTTAGTGTCCACCGAGGGACCATATCAACCTCATGTTGCCGATATGTATTGGAAATACCACTTTTAAAGAAGAGTTGATGAGAAATACCAGGTGCATCTTAATATTTGATGAAAGTGGATTGCCGACCCGAAAATCTTCTAAGTTCGAAAAATACCATAGTTATGGAAATACCAAGTGCATTAATATTTGACAAAGTGGATTGTCGGCCCGAAAATGTTCTAAGTTTGAGGCTCAAAATCGTTTTAATGAAACTTTGACAATACGTGGCCTATATATTGCAGCAAATGTAGAAAAACTATTAAAAAAATAAATGAATGTAAAATTCATCGAGTACGTAGTTTTGAATTTACAAGAATGTTATTTATCTAACAAAACATATAGTTAAAGATATGGCTCACAGCAAACTTTTATCGACCTATGTTATTTTGGAATATCATGCTACGATTTTTTTTTCAAGATTCTTTTATTGGATTATTAGTTCCAAAGCGATTTATCTACTCCGATGTTTATTGTCGAGGAAATAACTTCACAGACTCTGTTGAAAATTCACAAAATATAATGCTTCCCATCGAAATATCAAGCCAAAACTCCAAGCAATGACTATGAGACCCTTAAGGATTTTTCCAGTAAACAGTTTAATCTGAATTAAAATTTATAAAAGTCAAAAGCATGATTTGCAAATAAAAAAGCAGTACTTTCAAGAACAGCATTTTTGTATAATAGTAGTCTTGAATTTACGTCATCTCATTTGCATTTTGATATTTCAATTGTTTGTATCTCTGAAAAGAGAAGAAAATATATAAAAATACTGCAACCATACTACTACACTGTTCACATTGAACTTTATCATTTCGTAGAAACGAACTTTTATGTGCCTACTACTGATGCTTAGTGTCTTTCAACGGAACCAAGTAAATAGCGACCTTAAGCTTTCCAAAATCTACGACGTGGACTTCAACCGGAAGTGTAAATAACTTTAGGTTTCGCCGCCTCAAAGTCTGTCTTCCCCGTGGATGAGTTTAGTTTTACTGACGATGTTTTGAATGAAATCTCCAATGAACAGAACCCCAAAGAGAAATTATTTATGATTATGGTTGACTTCGCCGTCGCAGATTTTGGCAGGTGTCGATCCAGTACTCCAATACTGCAGTTTTTGGGAGTTTCTTTGTTCTTTAATAATTGTTATGTAGGTCGTTGTCGTTACTTCGTCGCCTGTTTTTAGACTCAGTAGCACAATTTATTGCGTAAAAAAATGTGACTGGGAGACACATGATTATAGAAAACTGCTACAAACAAACATTCAAACACCGTGCTTTTGGGTCACTGTCTGGAGGATACGAATAATCTACTGACAGAAATAACAACAGATCATGAAAAAGTCCTTGTTCACAATGATGGGAAAGTTAAGATGGATCAAGATGTTTTCAACAGAATAATGTCCTCTATCAATAACAACATAGGTGTATTGAACTTTTATTCAGTTATTTCAAAGTGGGGGAGGGGGCTAAGATTAGAAAATATGAAATACTAGTATTTCTGAAGCTACACGCATTTCTCAAGGATCGAAGACTTTATTGGACGTAATTAGAGTAGGATCAGAAGGCTTAAGCGACCGCAACATGGTCTTCTGTGTGCGAAAGATAAATTGCAGAAAAGCGCCGGCACAAACGGAATTACTAAGGAATTACGCATAGTATGATCCTGCTTTGTTTTTCCAGGATCTGAATAATGTTGAGTGGGATTTCACTGGCGACTAAGGGTGATCGCTCCTTAAATGAACAATGGTCTAACCGTCACGCCCCGCTTATTCACAAACTTTAGTTTGTGTTGTGTTAATACTAGTCTCCCTCGCATCCGTTTTTAGCGTTGCGTGACGACCGACACTAAAAACGGATGCGAGGGAGACTATGTTAATACTGGTAGAAATTGAATGCGTTCGGTGTTTTGTAACTGTGAAGCGATTTGCTCTTTAAGCTTAAGCATCCTTGTATGTGTCACGTGATCATACTGACCAATCAGATTGTAGCATTTACATAAAGGCATGGAGTAGTCCTAAATGTCTAGTGTTCTCACTGTCATGTTGATATTTACTTTTAGGGTCACCCCAGACATTGCGGTATCTTGCTGAGTATTGTAAGTTATAATAGCTTTTTTAATGTTCTCTCGTAGGCTATGGATGCTGAATTGTATGATGCTTTGGTTTCCGCTGGAGTAAAGCATGAGACTGGCAACTCACCAAGCTTGTTGACGATGAGGTAAATTCAAAACGAAACTGTCTTGCAAGATATATTTGTATTCCTTCAAGAAATACTGATATATACGGTAGAAAAATATATACCATGTTTCCACACAATGGAATGTCCCTCTTGTCACTTATTATACACACCGACTCGCCTGAAAACTTATAATGATAATACGAGTTAAACAAAAACAAAAACAAAAATAAATAAATAAATTAATTAATTAAAATAAAATAAAATAACATTTACATATCACCGAGCTACTTGATTGGCTAATAGAGAACAATGTAGAAAGGAATGTTGTTCGAGTTGGAGCAGACGGTAGTGGGGGAATGACGGGAACCGGAAGCGCCTCACAACGGCTGCGCAGGAGGGTACTAGGCTTAAGACCTATAGATTTTAAGATCCTCAATATTTTGACCACAAACGAAAAAGGAAATTGATTTCTTTCGCTAATTACTGAGAAACGATTTTTTAAAAAATTCCATTCCTTCATTGTAAAAAGCTGTGCTTCCAATCATGTGAGGGAGCAAGCATTAAGACCCACTGTCGTGGCCGGGTAAGGGTTGGCGACTAGGTGAACCAAGTCTTGATTCTCTGAATGATTAATTTTACAACTGTACGTGGTATGCCAGTTTACAGCTAGATAGTTTGATGTATCATGCGCAGGGACCCCGGAGCCTTTGAGGCTATATATATAGCCACTCTCCCAATGATTTTGCCGCCATTTTCGGTTTGGGCTATATTCGGAAGTTATTTTTGAAATCATCAAGAAACGAAAGAAATTTGAAAATGAACGAAACAATTAAGGTTTCCTTGCCCTGCCAAGCGTCCAAAAAACCGCCCCATGATGCAACGCATTCTGCAAGCCGGAAAGGGTAATGAAGAGAAAACGGCAATAGAACATGCAAAATATTTTAAAATTTTATTTTGGCGATTGTGATTATATTCTGTACATCCAATCTTGATCTTTTAATTATCTAATTCAGACTACCAAAGGCCGTAACATAAAAATATGTTACACGTAACTAAAAATACAATTAAATGACTGGATTTTTGTTTCTCAAATTCCCCACCAGAATAAAGGTCACATAGGAATTGGCTTGACTTGAGAAGTTAATCAAGATTGGACAAATTCCAATAATAAAATTGCGATATTAAAAAAATCAAAAAAATATATAAAAAAAAGTATAAAAAATCGCACGATCTCGAGTAAGATCGTGCGATTTTTTGTTTATAGTTCACTTAACAAAATTTCAGTAAAAAATGCGAAGCGAAGCCTTTCATCTTTGTCTATTTGGCGGCCGATTTTTACTCCATCGCGCAACTGAAATGCATAAAAAAGATTAGTTCTTACGGCTTTAAAATTTTATTTATGTTTTTTAAGTACAAAATGATAGAAAATAATTGTTTTGACATTGTTTTGGCCGTGTTGCCATAGCGACTTAATTCGGTACTCCTACGGAGTACAATTAACGCTATAATTGTACTCCTCTCGACCAATCAGAGTCGAGTAATTTTGTTGAGTGTACTATAAGAATAAATATAGAAAGTATGTGTGGTTGGACACCATTAATTTCTATATAATTTTGGCACGGTTTTTATGCTCATGACAACACTGTTATTGTAAAATGATCCCCTTCACAATAAAAATCACGTAGAAATTAGTTTAACTTGAGAATTTGATCAAAATTGGTCAAATTCAAATAATTAAGTTGTGATATTAGAAATAACATACTGTATAACGATACAGAGAATGTTTGTGTGTTTGGACACTATATATATATATCTCGATGCAATTTTGGCAGTGTTTTTATGCTCATAACATTGTTAGTATATGGCCATATTTTAAACTGGTCGTGATTGGATAATTTTCTACACTACTTTAATTATTTTAGTTGTTCAAACTAGAACCCAGTCCTTTTTCACTGGCTAATAGACCCCTTGCAGCGCGTTGAAATGTAACTCAATCTGGGGGACAAAACAATAGGTTCCAATTCTCAGGAAATTGGAATTCTTTTGCCTTGTCCCCCAGTCGAGATGCTTTGACGTCACATGTAAGGAGCCTATAAACAATGTGGGTGTAGGACAGCTATGCGCCTTTATGCAAAAGTTCTTTTTGTGCATACGATAAAAACTCGTATAGCATGTAAATTAAAATCGTAAATAGATTTGATAAATATTTAGAGAGGGTTGAATATTTGACATTATTAGCAAATAATAAACTCGTTCCCCTCTATCTAGTTTAACGTCTGGATATCAGACGGGAGTGCCATACAATGTCAATCAAGACAAGGAAAAGAATTCGAAGCACTGTTTGCAGAGAGTACATTCCTTTCGTGCGTACATTATAAAAAACATGTATAACATGCAAAATAAAATCGTAGATAGATTCAATTGTCCGAATGGTCTACAAGTCAATAGCTCACGAGGTCGAAGGCCAAATTGGCTATTGACTTGTAGACTATGAGGACGAGAGGTCTAATTGTTTTAGTATAAACCTTCTAATCGGTCAAGTTAATGCATTTTTTTGTTTTTAAGTTAGTTAGACCCCACTGTTTTGGTTTTCAAACCCGCTCTTTGCGTTTTCTCAGTAGTGGGCTATCACCAATAGACCACTAGTAGCTCAGCCAATCAGAGGGCAGGATTTGTAATACATCATTAGTAGGTTTAGACTATTTGCAGATAGTTTTAGGTGGTTATATTAGTGAAAATATTTCATGTTCAACTTCTTTAGGATTGATAATTTTACGTGCTTAAATTCGTTAATAAAAACTTTGTTATGTTATGAACAGGAGGGAGAGGGCGTATCTAGGCTAATGGCTGGAACAGTGTGTTGTTTCCATTCGTGAAGTTTGAAGACGAATAGATGACGGCTCAAAAGGTCAAAATATTCCTTTCAATGACGATTTTCTATAAAGGATTTTGCAATCAACACAAATTTTAGGCATTGTATAGTATACGTTTTACGAGTTATTTTGCGGATACTTGGGGAAAGGGTATGGTTTAATTTAGGAGATGGAACTTAGAAGGATAGCGGAATGTCGAGTAAGAACATCAAGAACCAACCTCAAAATAGAAGCCCGGTAAAAATAGAAATAATAATCCAAAGCTTTTGTTATTAGAGAGATTATGGGCGTACGACTTTGATAATCGTTCAGTTATTAGGGCTATGGAGCTGAGATTGCTCTTTCAAAACAGGCATAATTTATTCTATGTAAATCATGTAGTCTAATGCGTTTCATTGAAATCATTGCAAGCTCGCTCTGCAAAAGCGAAGAAAAGTCTTTTCTGATTTTCTTGCTAGTATTAAATAAAAATAATCAGTAAGAACTTCAAAATAAATGTTGAGCTTTAAAGACTCTCTTTGGACTACCTGTGTCTAGCAGTTGAACGAGTATAAAATTTCTAAAACTAAAAAAAAAATACTTCAAACATGTTTCAATGGAAAAAAACATACAACTGAATATTTGTTTTGAGAATAAAATAGCCATGTTTTATCATTTATAAAGAAGTAAAGCGCATTCCAAGGCATTCAAAATGTGGAGGAAGAATTGTTTGCTTTCCAATCTGACTTATTCAAAAGGATTAATATGAGGCTTGAGGGAACAACAAATCATAAAACTGACATATTCTTAAAGCCAAATTATTATTTAATCAAATGTCCTGAAATGAATTGACAATTCTCTATCTTTCTACCAAAAAAAACATTACCTCAATAAAAGACACGTCCGAGCCGCGACAAAAATGACGCGCGGATCATCGAAACGTCCCGCGATAAATAAAAACAAATATCAGCACATACATGGATAGGTGAAAATACAAAGCAGATTGCACAAGACTATAAAACTATCTACTACATAGAGGGCGGATTTACCTTTTAAAAGCATTTCAGTCTGCAACTTAGCCTCATTTTGGTCCATTTTCCAACTGCTATGGAGGTTTAGTCGTATTAGCCACAACAAAAACCCCGAAGCAATACAGCAGTTGCTATGTGACGAGTCACGAATGAAAACAACACTGTTCTGAAACTAGCTCAAGGCTGGAAAAAATGGAGACGCCCCCTCCCTCCCGTTTATGAACTCTGATATCCGATGGAAAGAGAAATATCATCAGGTACAAATAATGTTAACAGGCATATTAAAAATATCATAACAGAATAGAAATATCATTCCCAAAAACGAAAAACCTTTTGTGAGGTTAAAAAATGAGCTTACCTAAAAACCCCACTAAAAAGCCAATTCGTCCAATTCGTCGTAAATGCAGGGCTGCGAAAAAGATTGTCCTCCACTAGCTTTTTCGGAACTGAAAGAATATCCACGTCTGCCAGCGACCTTAATATATTTATGGTTGATTTGTCCTGTGGTAGATAGACTTATTGGACGGCATGGATCATGGCCCTCTGTGGCGCTTGTACTGTAAGAGATAAAAAAGGCGATGTTGTAGTTCCATGATTTGTATAGGAAATCGCACGATCTCGAGGACAATTCGGAATTTATAGGTACGATATAGAACGTTCATGGGCAAAAGTTCCCATCGTCAGATTTTTTAAAAATTTTGCACGATGGAAGAACATCATAATAGAAGTAAAATAAGCAAATACAACCTAACGGGGGTCCCAGACTTCGTTTAGCCGTCAGAATACGTGGAAGTTCACCCTTTTTATGGTAAAAACACGCGAACAAGTTAAACATGAAAGGCTGTCAAAAATAAGTCATATTTTATTGAAAAAATAGATTTCACAGAAGACTAGTCTCCCTCGCATCCGTTTTTAGTGTCGGTCGTCACGCAACGCTCCCTAAAAACGGATGCGTGGGAGACTAACAGAAGACTAGAAAATAACCAAATAACTAGTTAGCATTTTAAATTTTTGTTAAAAATTAGAAAAATAAAATGTAATTGTGCTATAAGTGTGGATTTGAAGCCTTCGTGTTAGGTTAAATTATTTTTCAATTATACAATATGTAATTTCGATTTTGATCCCATTGTCAGATTTTAAAATTTTTTTCTCTAAAGTTACGTATACCGAGTACTTTAAAAAAAATGAAATAAAAAAGGGGGGTGATTGACTTTGTTTTAGAGCTATAATCGGATTAAAGACGTTATTATAATATTTTGCTTATCAAAACATTGGAATGGCGTTATCACGCTGAGCACGCGCTCACTAAATTCGTGCGTAGAAATTTTGCGCGCGAACAATGCACATGAACGTCCTTAAGAAGCTTTCTTTTCTTTCTTTATCATTACGTAGGAAATTTATTTTATGTGCCAACTAAAAATTACCAAGTAAATATCACTCTAATACAAGGTAAGTTACTCATGCATCAGTCATTTGAAACCCCAGGACCCCGCATTGGGGGATACCCGGGGCATTCACTTTTGCTGTGTATGAAAGCCAGTGAAAGCCCTACTCCCCGGGAACAGAATGCGTGGTGAGCTCCTCCGCCTTTAAACAGTTTACGTTATATATTAAAGGAATTATGTAAAACGGTTCGCCAAATTTTGACCTCTTCTAAACTGAGAGATTTTTTGCCATCTCTGCAATCAATGAGTTCACTTCTACTTTGTCCTTTATTTTTCGATTGCACGTTACGTCATCGCGGCCTCTCGGGGGAGCGTTGGTACCATTTAACAAAAGATTTCTCATTAGCATCCATTGTTAACGGCACCACAATGACCGCCATGATTTGTCTTTGAACTCTCTTGGGGATGCTTGCAACCCATCAATTGCCTTAGCGAACGCAAAACATAAATATACTAAACTTTAACACAAAAAAGCCCAATGATGGAAATTAGTGATAACGAACAACTTGAAAGTGCAGCTAGAATAACCTACTCGACACTGTAGTACGGTGGCCCATAACTGTCACGGCAAATCAAAATTCACACGGCACTACACAATATTTCACAGCAAAATAACCAATCTTTGCGGCACTACGCAATTTCACTCACGGCAAAATACACAAAGCCGCGGCACAACACAGAATTGAATCCTTTCAGAGTAACACAGGGAACCCAATGTTTAAGATGACAAGGGGTACAATATTGTCGACAAATTCTTCCTAACCCCTGTAGCCCCCGGTGAAGCGTGATTGAATGGCGCCATTTTTATGCGCGAACCGAATTTCAAAAATCTGCAATAATTGGAGCTAACTTAATTTGTTCCGCTTGTCAGTGTGACATAACCAAAGGTAACTAAGGGGAGTCGGAACCACGAGAGCGTACGGTAACGAAATTTCTTTTGGCTGATTGCCATTTAAATTGCAAACTAGACAACTGTTGGATAATGTTGATTGATAAGTGACAAAACCTATTGTTAAGATGGTTGGCACATTTAAAACATTTTAATAACACTGTTTATAAACATTAATACGTCAACCTATAAAAAACATGCATATGATGTTTTACTTTGGGTTTCAAGAAATGCTTACCCTTGCGTTAGCTTTTGGTTTGTTTTTTCCCATATATCTTTGAGTTGGTCTACTGCCTCGACCATTTCCGGTCCTAACTCCTTCTTTTCTTCCAATTCGTTTTTCGCAGCATCTATGACCTTTTCTGTCAAGGGTGGATGAGCAGCATCGTTCCCTCTACTTTTGACCGATTTTAGCTGAATAATCAAAAATTCGTCCCACTTGATTTCTTTCTGTAACTCTTCCCATCTTAACCTTGCTCTTTCTTGTTCGCCTTTGTCTTTAATTTGCCTTGAAATGTAATTTTCCATATACTGAGTCCTTTTGTTCTGAATATCGTTGAAATGTTCCTGGAGCACAATCCTCGAGAGGTTTTCCTGAACGCTTGAACAGAGTTGCCTAATAACCAACACATCTTTAGGAAGGTCAAACTTCTTGATTTTTTCGTCTAAGCTTCCTAACTTTGTCTTCAACTCTCCGATTTCCACCTTGGCTTCATTGGCTTCCTTTTCAAGGAATGTGTTGCTCTCTTCTAAGTCTTCCATTTTTATCTTCATCTCTTTTATTTCTTCCTCAAGTCTTGTTATTTCTTCTTTAAGTCTTTTTATCTCTTCTTCCAGATCATGGATTTTCGTTTGGCAATTTTCGTCATGGTGTTTCAGTTTCTCTTCTAATTTTCTCACCTTTTCTTCCAATTCAATTTTCATTTCATCCTTTCTCTTGATATCGTCTTTCAGTCTTCCTACGTAAATAGTCTTACCTCTCTCGGGCATGACTGAAGCTGCCCTAAAGATAAATGTACGTGAGCAATAATGGTGTTAAAATGAAAAATAAGATTTATCTTGGCATTGTAATAAATGATACTTATTCGTTTGTCTCACATGAGGGTCATGATAATAATAATAATAATGATGATTTATTGAGCTCCAATTCCCCAAGGTTCAACAGCGCTTTACAAATATATATATTATATAAAAATGGATAATTTAAAAGATCATTATGATATTTTAAAAGGATTAAAAATAAGAAATAAATAAATATATATATATATATATATATATATATATTAAAAGTTAAGCCTACAATACTATACATTTGTTGCCTAAAGTTTTCTATAAAACTATTTATTTACACTGTGAAATAAGCATATATTCTATAGGAATTCCTTTAGAAATGCTATTATTTTGTCTTCATCCAAGTCTGTAAATTAATAGTGATTTATTGGAGCGAATTCTCGTTAGACCTTCGCACATTTCAACATACAATCTGAGCATTGCTTCGGCTGTTTGTAATCTTGCAATGCGTGGCGATCAATCTACTTTTTATTCAGAACGCCTTAGATTTAAATGACAAAACTGGCCGAACCTCCTTCAAAACTCCATTGGAATTGTTCTTTTTTTCGTCTTTGGCAGTTTTTTCTACGATTTACATATACATCTACATTGACTATTTTCTTAAGTAGCCACTTAGTAAATACAACTGTTGATCAGTAATATCAAAACTTCGCTCGATCGAGTTTATGAGATTTTTTTGCTGAATGCCGCCGTGACTTTGAGCTGTCTCTATGGAGAATAAAGTCCTCCAGAGCTTGAAATCAGACTCTCTTCTTGAGTTCTAATAAAAATAGCTCGGTATCCGGCTCGATCTACGAGTCTTCTGAAAAATCGAAATGTTGACGTTGTACATAGGCGTTTTTGTTTACTTTAATGCATCAGAAAAAAAGATCTAACTCATTGAAAATTTATTTCAGGCGTTAATTGTATAGTTTTACTTCGACTTGCATATTAGCGATTTGAAGTTGAAAAGGAGCGCGCCGAGAAAACCCCCATCTAGCCTTATTAAGGCATAACCTAATGATAATGTTAGTCTGATAAAGTTTGTGTTTAAAATAATATAATATAGCTTACCAGACTTTAAGCTAGGATCACACTCTCGATAGATCACTTTTGAATCTGTTTTGGATCAGTTTTGGATGGATCATCAGTTTTTATATAGCACTAACGATACTAACGACTGCTTAAACGACTTATATAGTATTGAACTTGGCTTACCCTCCAAACACACGCCACCGCTATTGTTTCACCAACCAATAACAATCGGGGAGGCGTTTGTAACGAACGTCAAAATCTGTTGCACGACCACGATCTGTTGCCTATTCAAATCTTACTAAGCGGTCAAGCATATCAGATGCAAACAAGTTCCAAAGTTGAAGTTCCATTCATTTTTTTGGTTTTCAAAGCCGGCACTTTACGTTACTAGTAGGCTATTATTTATAGCTTAGTAGTAGCTTGTTCAATCAGAACGTTAGCCAAGAAATGATTAATAACAAATAAAATATCTTTTCAAGTGAGTGTTAAATATTTTCGAAATTCAATATATTGAAATCAGCTACCGGAAGCCAAAGTTATCCACATTAAACTACTTTGATACTCTAATGTGTTTTCCCAAACTAACATGGCACAATTTTGCTGTCCAAAGTTGTGGAATGCGCTCCCAAATGAACTTCGCAAAATTACATCTATTGAAACTTTTAAACGTCATCTGAAGACTTTGTAAATTAGCGTATAAATGCTAAGCTCCTATATCAGTCTACTCTTTTTACTATTTTGCTATGTTATCGTTATAGTAATCATATTATTGATGCATTACTTTTTATAGTATTCTTAGATTAGTAGTAGTAGTATTTGATTAGGAGTTAATATTGTAATACTCATTTCATCATTATTTGCAATCTGCGCAATATAAATTAATTAATCATTATTAGAAATTTGCCGACTCAAAGGTCAACGGGAACTTAGTTAGGGGCTTTCCCTGTAGTCAACTTAATATAAATATCCCAGCATGTGTATCATAACAATACTCTCACACTCTGTAATGCGTCTAGGCACGCCGACTGTGATGACATCAATCACGAAAATGCATTTCCTTTTAAAAAAAAACACCTCTTATTAGCAATTTACATTATTTTAGCAGTTAAAACATTCGTTTACGTAGATTCGGATTTCGGGACAATCCTTTTATTTTATTTTCATATTGCTATTCGGCGAATTTTTGCAAACTTTTGTACATTTTCATTTAGCTATAATGTGCCTTCGATTGTCAGGGATGCGGAAAAGGAATGTAGTGAGTCAGATTTCTTGGAACTAGAATGTGATATTCAAAGGAGTCACGTGAAGACCCTGTGGAGAATGCGTCTAGGCACGCCGACTGTGATGACATCAATCACGAAAATGCATTTCCTTTTAAAAAAACACCTCTTATTAGCAATCTACATTATTTTAGCAGTTAAAACATTCGTTTACGTAGATTCGGATTTTGGGACAATCCCTTTATTTTATTTTCATATTGCTATTCGGCGACTTTTTGCAAACTTTTGTACATTTTCATTTAGCTATAATATGCCTTCGATTGTCAGGGATGCGGAAAAGGAATGTAGTGAGTCAGATTTCTTGGAACTAGAATGTGATATTCAAAGGAGTCACGTGAAGACCCTGTGGAGGAATGCGTCTAGGCACGCTGCTATTTTTAAGGTAATATCGGGCATCGGCCGGTCACGGTCAAAATTTCGATTTTGCTCATTTTTGGTTTGCTCGAATGTATTACCGAGTAAACTAACTTGGTATAGTTAGTTTTTCAAAAAACCGCTAAAATTCTGAGAAATCCGAGAAAATTTATTGGCCTAGCGGCGACATCAAAAGTATGCACATTTTCAGTTGAATCAAACAGGTCCAAAAACAGCTAAAGCATGCAGAATAGGAAAAAGATATGAAAATTATACGTTTATAAATTGATAGAAGAGATGTTTGAGACTTGATTGGGTATAAAATAACGGTTTTAGCTATTTATTGAAAGCGGTCAGATGAGATTTAAAATTGGGTGGTATTAAGTGAATGATTAGCATAGTCAAGGGACAACAGAACAGTTTTGTAGACGACAACTATTTGATTTCCTAATTAGCGTAGGTTATTAATATTCATAAGTTGAAATTATGGGATGTAAGCGGGGGCAGGCAGCAAGACGATCGTAATACGTACACCATATGTGAAACTCGTAATTATAAATCTGTCTATTTAGTCCATAAGCTGAATCCTGAAAAGTCCCTAAAAATCAGTTTTCGTAGCACCCCCCTGGAGACATAGTGAAACTGGTATCAAATGAAAGCTTATTATCTATATTTTCATGAATCACTTGTTACTTTTTATGTAACCTGTGCTTAAGTGAGATATACGACCGAATCTGAGGGGGGTGGGGTGCGAATATATATAATTTGAAGTAATAGCCTCTCCACAGAGAAAAAATATATCTTTGAAAATATAGCTCCATAATCAATAAAACTTTCCAGAAATGATCCTCTGATTACATGGTGTCGAAAAATGTATGTGTAGGGAATCTAGATGTTTCCATGGCAACCGTTGCTAGGAAGAAGTTAAAAGTTGCAGAAACATACACGATTTTCACTGTTTTTATCGTAAAATATTCTTTCAGTTTTATTATTGTGAAACGTAGTTTTGCTCGAATAATGAAACTATGATAAATGATTATTTGGCCTTCATTTTACTTGTTTTGTCTCGTTAACTTGACCTTTAATTACTTTTGAGGGTTGATCTTTTAAGAGATCCTTAATTGGTGCAAACGTGCACGTATACGTTTGTAGTGTTTTTGCAAAATGTTTACAATTTTTTGAATCCCTAAACATGACACAGTTACACTACATTGACCACTTCTAGCTAGAAAAGGTGCCATAACAACACCATAGGTGGTGTACAACCCATAATGCAGTGCAACCTAATATGACATGTGATAAAACAGTGACCGCCATGTTGGAAAGGAAGGGTTGATGTAGCTGTCTGGTCTGTAAGTACCTCACTATTTGATGCAATACTGGATATTTAAATCTTTATTTGTGACTTTTTGTATTTAGGTAAGATATTTTTTTGATTAATTCTAGAAAGAAAAAAAGAAATAAGATGTGAAAATACTTATTTCTAGGTGAATTGTGAGGCTTGTTTTCCAGAGAAATTCAGTCGTTATGACTGAAATAACTTCTAGAAAACGTTCAGCAGTACAGCAACCGAACTGGAATAAATGCCTATGTCATGTTATTGAGAATGCTGATGGCAAGTTGACAGCTTTCACGGAGAAAAGTTGGGAAACGTTTCACAAATGTGCTCATCAAAGGAGGGATTTCATATGGATGAAGATGGAAAATTCTGGGGATCAGGGACCAAGAGGCAACTACCATCGGCGCTGTTATCAAGAATATACCGATAAAAACAAAGTAGTCAAAGCACAACAAAATCACCATTTCTCTAAAGAATATCTCAGTCAAGAATCCGTTATGTCTTCACCTCCTAAAAGAATTCGCAGGTCGCAGAATTCTAGTTTTGATTTGAAAAAATGTGCAATTTGCCAAAGAGATAAGATAACAACATCCAAAGGAGCAAGAACAAGAGAGTCCCTTACCTTAAACGTCAGCGAGTTTGGTAGCACTTCTTTGACCAAGGCAGCTCAAATACGCAATGATAATCACCTGCTCTTGAATATTCAAGATCAAGATACAATAGCAATGGAAATCAAGTACCATCGTTCCTGCTACAAAGACTATGTACGTCAAAGGGAACTTGATAAGTTAGAGGAGAACAACTGTAGAGAAGAAGATATTGGAACAGAAGGCTACAATAAAGCATTTGACAAATTAAAGGAGATTATAGAAGAGGAGATTTTGAAAGAAGCAAAAGCAATTCCCATGTCCGACCTTGTGGGAAAGTACACAACTTTTCTATTTGACGAAGGAATCAGTGCTACCTCATACAGGTCATCCAAGCTCAAGAACCGCCTAATTCGATGTTTTGGTGAAAAACTGTCTTTTCGCCAACCAGTAAACAGAAACCAATCTGATATTGTGTATAGCTCACTAGTCAACGTTGGAGAAATTGTAGAGACTATCCTTAAAAACAGTGCTCAGTATGAAGAGTATGAAGCAGAGGAGTTAAAAGCGAATGACTGTACAACCGATACGGTTCTGGATGAGAGCTATCACATTTTCCATGCAGCTAAAGTGATAAGGAGCTTACTTGTAGACGTGAAACCTACTATGACTTGGCCACCATCACCAGACGATTTAGACAGTGGCAGTGCTATGGTACCTGATTTGGTGTACAATATGATGGCGTGGATTTTAGTGCCCCAGTCAGAGTATTCCAAAGAGAGAGTTGGGAAGCTTTCACCAAATGTTCACCGCCTAGTAGTTTCTCTTTGCCAGGACTTAATACATTGTGTCAGTCGTGGTCGAGTAAAAACCCCAAAACATGTTGTTCTGCCTATGACAGTAAAAAGTCTTACTGGGAATGTTGAATTAATAACCATCCTCAACAGATTTGGTCATAGCTTATCATACTCTCAAATAGAAGAATTGGAAACAGCTCTAGCCGAGAATCAGATTGCAAAGCAGCAAAATTGTGTCCTAATCCCAAATGCTTGTTCTCCTGGCGTGCCTGGTGTGTTTTGCTGGGATAACAATGATCTTCTTGAAGAAACTCTTTCTGGTAGGTGTCAACGTAAGTTCAATTGAAACCACGCGTCCATTTAAAATGCTAGATTGTTTTTCATTACGCAGGAAAAGAGACCACCCATTGCACAAATGGCATCATTGTTCAACGCAAACCTCATACCTGTGAATTACCTCCTGTCAATTCAGCTAGTCCAGCATTATCAAAGAAACGCTCTATTGATTATGTTCCCTCAGATGTTCTTCATTTTAGCTCAAGCTCTCGCAAAGGGCCCAGTCCAGTCAGCATGGATATTAACAAAATGTCAAACAGTAACCAACAAGTCAGCGTTTATGCTCAACTCATCAACTTTGGCTGGAGACTCTGTCGGCGACCATATCAAGATAACATCTTTGATGTGCAGGAGAATCAACCACAAGTAATACCAGCATGGACTGGTTTCAACACGATGCTACAAGACAACAACCCTCTCAGAGAATGCTCCATTGGCTATTGCGAGGTTATTGATGCAAGTCCAACAGAGCTTCCAACTGTTTACACGGTTCTCCAAAGGTCACTCAAAATGGCAGACCAGCTCGGACAACAAGATGTCATCGTTGTATTTGATCAAGCCATCTATGCAAAGTGTCTTGAAATAATATGGCAAAATCAGGAGGAGTTCAAACGACTGGTTGTTAGAATGGGAACATTCCACACCATATGTGCTTACCTAGCTGCTATCGGCAAACGATTTGGAGATGGTGGCCTAGCAGATATTCTTATAGAAAGTGAAGTTGTTGGTTCTGGATCTATTGCTGCAGTTCTTGAAGGGCGCCATTATAATCGTGCAATTCGTATCCACAAGGTGATAATTTATAATACATAATTTAATATGTATTAATAATACACTAAAACAATTTCTTATTTTCAGATTGTTTATGAATCATTGCATCGATTGCAATGGAAGGGCTTTAGGTCTTGGCTACTAGCACATGATCACCCAGTTAATTACGTCATGATAGTCAACCAAGTAATGGACATCCGAAAAAAGTTCAGCAAAGAAAAGTTTGATGGCCTACTGTCCATGGAAGATTTTACCTTTTGGAAAGCCTTTTGGAATAGTTATCTAGAGATGGTTGAAGTGTTGTTGAATGTTGTACGAGCAACGAGGGAAGGCAACTGGAACATGCACTTAGAAAGTACCAAAGAGATGCTACCCTGGTTCTTTGCATATGATCACATTAATTATGCAAGATACCTACCAGTCTACTTGGCAGAAATGATGACACTGGAAGAAAGCCATCCAGAAGCACACAACATGCTTGCCAATGGTGATTTTGGAGTCCAAAGAACGATCCATCATGGGTTTTCCCAGGTGCCAGTCGACCAAACGATTGAGCAAACACTCAATCGAAGTACTAAGACAAAAGGAGGTATAGTGGGCTTCAGCTTGAGGAAAGCTGCTGTGCAGCGGTGGATGATTACTGCCCATTCTCGAGCAGCTTTTGTTGACAGATGTAGGATCATGACAGACGGTTGCCAAGAGATAAGCCAATTTCCCAAAGAGAATGGATCACTACGTATCAAAAAAGATGAAGAAGATGTAGAGAAGATAGTAGAGGTCATAGAGAGCTGGCGTAATCCATTTGATCCTTCGGAAGAGCTTTCTGTCATCAGCTCCGGGCGTGTTGCTGATGAAAATGTGAAGCAAGATTTGCTGATGGCCAAACAGAAAGGAAAGCAGGCGCTTGAGTCATTCGTAAATGAGAGATTGGTGACAAACAGCAAAGGATTCTTTCAACCCCTAACCAAGCTCAAGCTTGGGTCTTTTCGTGAAGCCCAAAAGAAGACATCATTAAAAGCAGGAGGAAGAAACATCATCATCAGAGCTGACAGAAACCTCTTTGCACGCCTTCTAATCATTGGTCAGAGCCGGAAAGTAGACCTCAGGGACCTTTTGACGTTTGAGCTTGGTCCTCTCCCCTGGTCACTGGCCTCGTTTGATGGGTCCATAGCCAAGACCAACAAAGCTGCTCTACCAAAACTACTTGAAAATGGAGTTGAGTGCCTAGACAGTCTTCCTGATCAGACAACGGCTTTCATCATAGACGCCATGGCACTACTTCAATCGTTGGTGAAAGTACCTGACAGATTTGAATCTCTTGCAGAAATGGTGATGAAACGAGTCATGGCAGTGGCTGGGCAAGCAACAAGAATAGATTTTGTAGCAGACCAGTATCCTGAAATCTCAATAAAAAACACTGAGAGAGACAGACGAAGCAGTAATGGCCAATTGGTGGTTGCAATCTTTAGCCCTCAGCAAATGTGCCCACGTCAATGGAAGAAGTTTATGGCAAATGGTTCAAACAAAACTGCTCTGTTGAACTTCCTCGTAGTCGAATGGACATCTAACCATATGTATGCCCGCATGATTGGAAACCGCACCCTTTTTGTTACACATGGACAAAAGTGCACCAAAATATGTACTCAAGACGGCAATATTATATCGGAGATCAGTGAAGATCTATGTAGTAATCAAGAGGAAGCGGATACAAGAATGTTGCTACATGCTTCTCATGCCTCACAACGTGGCCATCAACGCATCGCAATCAAGTCTTCAGATACAGATGTCGAAGTACTGGCTTGTTATTACCAGATAACCATTCCATCTGAGTTGATCCTGGTAAGCGGAACCCAGACTAGAATTCGACTAATCTGTGTGCCTAAACTTCGTGATGAACTCGGATTAGACACATGCCGGGTGCTGCCAAGCCTTCATGCATTGACTGGCTGTGATGCAGTTAGCTCTTTTGCAACAAAAGGAAAAACGAAAGCTCTTACTGTCGTTCAAGAAAATGAAATTTTGAGAAAAGCTGTTGAGACCTTGGGTGAACGAATTCCAATTGTAGATCTTGATCAGTTGGAAACCTATGTTTGTACCCTCTACAACGATCCAAAGTGCAAGAGTGTCAACGAATTAAGATACAAGATGTTTTGCAAGGGCAAAAACTTACAGTCACACCAACTTCCACCATCAAGAGCAGCGTTAGTAAATCATCCCAAGCGTGCCAACTTCCAAGCTTACATTTGGAAGCATGCCTTAGATGCAAACATCATCCAAACACCTAATGGTCAAGGCTGGCAAGTGAAACACGACTGCCTGGAGATCGACTGGACAGACCAGCCCCCTGCTCCTGAAGCAGTGATGGCCCTGGTATGCTGTGGATGCAAAGGACAATGCAAAACACGACGTTGTTCTTGCGTTCGTAACGCCCTTTCGTGCACAGGAGCATGTGCATGTGAAAAATGCGAGAACAAAGTGGGAGAAGAAGACACCTATGAAGATGATGAAGACGAAAGTGACGACGAGTAATTGTTTGACTATTTTTTGTCATTGGAGATTATTTTTCTTTTTGAAGAAGTTGTAAAAACAAGTTTTGATCTCACAGTTTGGATTAGATGTTTTTGTAAAAAACATTAGGGGACGACCCCTCCCCCTTGCTTTCAAATGTACATATACACCACCTATGGTGTTGTTATGGCACCTTTTCTAGCTAGAAGTGGTCAATGTAGTGTAACTGTGTCATGTTTAGGGATTCAAAAAATTGTAAACATTTTGCAAAAACACTACAAACGTATACGTGCACGTTTGCACCAATTAAGGATCTCTTAAAAGATCAACCCTCAAAAGTAATTAAAGGTCAAGTTAACGAGACAAAACAAGTAAAATGAAGGCCAAATAATCATTTATCATAGTTTCATTATTCGAGCAAAACTACGTTTCACAATAATAAAACTGAAAGAATATTTTACGATAAAAACAGTGAAAATCGTGTATGTTTCTGCAACTTTTAACTTCTTCCTAGCAACGGTTGCCATGGAAACATCTAGATTCCCTACACATACATTTTTCGACACCATGTAATCAGAGGATCATTTCTGGAAAGTTTTATTGATTATGGAGCTATATTTTCAAAGATATATTTTTTCTCTGTGGAGAGGCTATTACTTCAAATTATATATATTCGCACCCCACCCCCCTCAGATTCGGTCGTATATCTCACTTAAGCACAGGTTACATAAAAAGTAACAAGTGATTCATGAAAATATAGATAATAAGCTTTCATTTGATACCAGTTTCACTATGTTTCCAGGGGGGTGCTACGAAAACTGATTTTTCAGGTCTCAGCTCATGGACTAATTGTGAATGAAATAACTGAAGAACATCAAGATTATCGAGAATTAAATCGCTGATATAATCGACGAGCGTTTTGCGTTGTGTACCCATTACTGAATTAGATGTCCCCACTGAACGAAAGAAGATGTCCGCTACATTATTGTTCACATATGTTATTCACCGACTGATGGACATTTATTAAGCTTGATTCTGCAGTTATCCAGCGTTTATTTCATCTCCGAAGAGTGTTTACAAGAATCGTACGGCTTGTGAATTCCTCGAATTTCCATGTGCAGCGATGGATGATGACACAGGAAGCCCGCCGGCAAGACGCAAGAAGCCCGCTGATCGTGAAAGTTGTGACGGAGTGAGAGAAGAGAGAGCTGAAGCTCTAAGACGCTCAAGATCGGGATATATTGGCCAATTGACAAAGAATTATCGAAATATAAAAGAAGTGATGAAATCAGAGAATTTCAATGATATTGATACCGTTCTGAGGATAAGGCAGAAAATATTGAACACATTTGATAACTTCGAACGGTGTTGTCAACAGCACTTAGAATGCTTGAAGGAACAGTTGGATATTGAAGCTGAAGGCATTTACAGTAGAGAGCTAGAAGCTAAAAAAGACACTGAGGGAGAAATTGATGCGTGGACCCACCGGAACAAAAGACCGTTCATTGACTTTGATCTGCCTCTTGTCGAACCCTGCGATTCTAGTAGCCAAGCAGGCTCTAACGAAAGTTCCCAATCAAGTACAGCAACGAAGTTAAAGTTGAAAGCGAGGGCAGATCAAGCTGTTGCCGAGCTTAAGATTAGACAGTTGAAGGAAGAGCAAGAATTGCAAGAAAGAATTGAAGAGATGACGATGAAATTGCGGTTAGAGGAGGCAATTCAAGTCAATAAAATAAAACGTCGACACACATTACTAAAAGCTCAACACGAAATGGAACAAAGAAACACTGAACTAAAAATCTATGAAAGGGCCGAACGAGTTGAGCTATACAATTTTTACGACGACGACGACGACGACGTGTTACCTGGTTCAAACCCCTTTGGCTCCACACTAAGAAGTGCCCCAAAGGAATCGACTAGAGTTGCAGACTTTAGACAGCGCCTCCCTGTGAACCCGTTTGCAACTCCGATAACACCGATCTCCACTAACCCATTCGCAGCCCCGATGGCCCAGACGCCTGGCAGTTCGTTAGCAACACCGACAAGGGGAAGCTCAAGTAACCCGTTTACGACGACAGAATGGCCTGATGTAGTACACAGGAAGCCCAAACCGAAGTTTGTTATGCTGCGCATGCACCGACACCACAGGCATGGCTGGACCTGAACACACCCGAGTTCTACGTCGCTGATTATGATAACCGTCTAAGCGACACTGCCAATAACGATGAACCACCTAAGCCAGCAGTCCATGAGAAGGTCCTCAGTCAACTGATAAAGCAGCAAGAAAGGATCACCAGCGCCATGACCAACGCTTTAATGCTTCCTAAACCAGAGCTATTAACCTTTGATGGAAACCCATTACACTACTGGAGGTTTATTCGCAACTACGAACAGAACATTGAAGCAAAGACTGAGGATAACGGAGAACGATTGAATTATTTACTGCAATATTGTACGGGCAAGGCTAAAGAAGTGATCAAGAACTGCGTAGTATTGGACTCTACCGACGGCTACCTCACAGCACGAACGTTATTGCTTGAAAGATTCGGCGAACCTTATGTCATAGCCACGGCCTACATTGATCTTGTAACTGAGGGACCCCCGCTGAGGGCGTCTGATAGAGAAGGCCTGCAAGTTTTCGCCGATAAGTTAAAGGACTGTGAATTAACTCTACGTGCCGTTGGATATTATGACGACTTGAACAATGCTGACAACTTGAAGAAAATAGCAGAACGTTTGCCTGTCCACCTAAAGGCTAGGTGGCTCGAGACGGCTAGAGTGATACGAAGCGGAGGAGGAAAACCCAGCATAGACCATATGTCCGAATTTTTGTCTGAGAGAGCAAAGGCCGCAAATGATCCTGTTTTCGGACAGATTATGGACTCAAAGGACACGTCCAGGGACAGAATGCGACCCCGAAGTAAACCGTTTCAGAACACGCCAAGGCCGCCAAGAGCTACCACCCTAGCGACACACCAAGCAGAAACGCCGAAAGTGACGGCAACAACACAGGATTCACAATTAGCTTCGAGGGCCGCATATACTTTAAACGACCAGGTAAAGTGTGGTCTTTGTGCCCAAGCACATCTTCTCACAAGCTGCGATGAATTTAAGAAGACGCAAGGTGAAAGAATGAAGTTTGTTCGAGACGAAGGGTTATGTGACAGCTGCCTTAAGCGAGGACATAGAGCAAAGAATTGCTATCAGAAAAAACAGTGCGAAGTGGATTCCTGTGAGGGAAAACACCACACGTTGCTGCATCCACCGAACAGCTCTAACCTTAATTAACAGCCGAGCCAGGATTCAAGTAACAATACGAACAGTGCTAAAAATTATAATGTCGTCAAGGCTGATAGCGTAAACAGCGTCGATGTTCTTGCCAAGGAGAAAAGAGTATGTCTTCCAATCGTGCCCGTAAAGGTTCGTGGAAAGAAAGGTCAGAGATCTGTTGTCACCTACGCTCTTTTGGACCAAGGATCCGACACGACATTGTGCGAGAAACGCCTAATAGAACAGCTGGGAATCGAAGGCGCCGAACGAACATTCTCGTTGACAACTATCGAAAAGGCAAACGTTCAGCGAAAGGGATTAACCGCGAGTTTGGAAGTTACAGCTCTTGACTCAGACAATGTCGTCGAGATACCGACCGTATGGACAGTCAAAAAATTGCACATCACTACAGAAGGTGCACCCAGAGATGAAGACATTCGTAGGTGGCCACATCTAGCAGAAATACAAATACCTGAAATAGACACTGATGAAGTTACTTTACTCATCGGCAATGATACGCCTGAAGCCTTTTGGGCGTTAGAAGAGAAACGAGGACAACGGAAGGAACCGTATGCGGTCAAGACACTCCTTGGATGGACCATCGTAGGACCGATGACTGAGTCTACGCATCAACAAAGCTTGAACGCACACTACATATCTTCCCACGGTGATGAGCTTAAGGTTCAAGTTGAAAGATTCTGGAGGACCGATTTCGGAGATGCAGTACTAAGTTCCGAAGAATGCATGTCAGCAGAAGATAAAAGAGCGTTGTCTATCATGCAGGAAAGCACGGTTTTATCTGAGGGTCACTACCAAATGGTCCTGCCGTGGAGAAACAGCAGTTATTGTACATTGAACAACCGACCGATGGCTGAGTTTAGACTTGCAACATTAAAACAAAGATTCCTGAACGATCCTGGACTTTATGAGAAATACAAAGAAGTTATAGATGACCATCTGACTAAGGGCTATGCCCGTCGCCTTCCCAACGAGAATTTTGACCAGAAGAGAGTGTGGTACCTACCCCACCATGCTGTGATTACCCCCAAGAAGCTACGCGTGGTATTCGACTGCGCCGCCAAATGGAAAGGCATGTCATTAAATGACCAACTATTGCAAGGACCTGATCAAACGAACAATCTCGTAGGCGTCCTTACTAGATTTCGCGAAGAGCCCATAGCACTAGCAGCAGATATCGAAGCTATGTTTTTGCAAGTCAAGGTTGAGCCCAAGGACTGTGACATGCTTAGATTCCTTTGGTGGCCTGATGGAGATCTTAGTCAACAGCCAGCAAATTTTCAAATGCTAGTCCACATTTTCGGTGCAACGTCTTCGCCAAGTTGTGCGAATTTTGCACTCAGAAAAACAGCTGACGACAATCAAACCGAATTTGATGATGAGATTGTGAACATCGTGCATAGGAACTTCTATGTGGATGATATGCTGAAGTCGACAAGTACTGTTGAAGGCGCTATACGAACTGCATCTGAAGTGACTGAACTGCTACGACGAGGAGGATTTCGTCTCACAAAGTGGATGAGCAATAGTAAAGAAGTCCTCAAGTCGATACCTGAATCTGAAAGAGCTAAGGCTGTAAAGGAACTAGAGTTTGAACGATTTCCGACGGAAAGAGCCTTAGGAGTTGAATGGGATGTCGAGAAAGATTGCATCGGATTTAAGACACAGGTAAAGGAAAGGTCTCTTACAAGACGTGGGATGTTATCCATAACGAGTTCTGTGTATGATCCATTGGGTATCGCTGCTCCATTCGTCCTGTTAGCCAAGCTAATCTTGCAAGAACTTGTAGACAGCAACTAAAATGGGATGACCCAATCCCTGAACATAACCTCGTTGAGTGGAAGAGATGGCTAGAAGACCTACCAAGACTGTCAAATATGAAGCTACCGAGATGCTTGAAGTCACCTGACCTTGGAGACATCGTCACCTATGAATTGCACCATTTCGCAGATGCTTCCCAGTCAGCTTATGGCACCGTATCGTACCTGCGGATGGTTGACATTAATGGGGAAGTACATTGTTCGTTCCTGAACGGGAAGTCAAGGCTCGCTCCTGTAAAACCAGTGACCATTCCTGGCTTAGAACTATCGGCGGCCGTTGTAGCAGTCAAAATTGATAAGATGTTAACAGCCGAGCTAGATCTGCCGCTGACTGAGTCGACGTTCTGGACTGACTCTACAACAGTGCTTCAATACATCAACAACTTCTCAAGACGATTCAACATCTTCGTGGCACATCGGATTGCTATCATTCACGAATTTTCTACCCCCAAGCAGTGGAGATATGTGAATACCAAAGACAATCCTGCGGATGATGCGTCCAGAGGTTTGACCGCGGAGAAAATTACAGGAGACGAAGGAAGGCGATGGTTGTGCGGCCCTGAGTTTTTATGGAAAGGCCAAGATTCGTGGCCAGCACCAGTTCTCAAGATATCTGAGGTACCAAGTGACGACCCAGAAGTGAAGAGAGAGAGAGACAGGTCTATATGGCACAGCAAAGGGACTCAAAGAACCTCCTGCAACGAATGTACGAGCATTACTCTGATTGGTATCGCTTAAAGGTGGCCATTGCCTGGATGCTGAGATTCAGAAACTACTTCGTAAACAAGTTAAGAAGTTCAAAGCATGATATTGAAGTTAAGCCTGCTACAAGAGGAAGAATAACTGTGAAAGAGATTCGAGAAGCAGAAGTTGCAATTATCAAGGATGTACAAGGCCAAGGCTTCACAAGGGAAGTGAATATCTTGAGCAAACAGATTGAGAAGTCGAAAGTCAAAGTTTCCACAAGAGAGAAACCCCTACCAAAGGCAAGTTGCACTTTCAAGCTAGCCCCCGTGCTTAAAGGAGGAGTTTTATTAATTGGAGGCCGCTTAGAGAACGCCCCAATTTCTGATGCAGCCAAACATCCACCAATTCTACCGAAGAACCACCCTGTCTGCGAGCTTGTTATTAGACATTATCACCAACTGTACGGCCACGCTGGAAGAGAACACCTACTGGCCCTGGTAAGACAGCGATATTGGATAGTAAGCGCAAGATCCCTAATTAGACGTGTGCTGACGACATGCTTTGACTGCCGAAGACGTAAGGCCCCGCCTATATCCCAACAGATGGCAAACTTGCCAGTTGACAGGCTCACCCCTGACGAACCACCATTTTCATTTGTTGGAACAGACTTCTTTGGTCCATTCTTAGTGAAAAGAGGTCGGAGCACAGAGAAAGGGTACGGATGCATTTTCACTTGTTTAACATCACGAGCCGTACATCTAGAGGTTGCTCATAGCTTGGAAGCAGATTCCTTCATCAATGCGTTGCAGCGGTTCATGAATCGCAGAGGAAGACCCATCGAAATCAGAAGCGACAATGGCACTAACTATAAGGGTGGTGAGAGAGAGCTACGCAAATCTTTACAAGAATGGAATGTTCAGAAGATCGAGAGTTTCCTAAAACAGAGAGAAATCGTCTGGAAGTTTAATCCCCCAGGAGCCAGCAGCATGGGTGGAATATGGGAGAGAATCATAAGATCTGTAAGGTCCATTTTAAGGGCCCTGTTGAGGGAGCAAGTTACTACAGACGAAGTCCTGTTGACTTTAATGACGCAAGTGGAGACCATTCTTAACAGTAGGCCGTTGACAACTTGCAGTGATGATCCCAAGGACGACTCCCCTTTAACGCCTAACCATATCCTGTTACTGCGTCCAGGAGCGAGTATGCCTCTAGGTGTACTCACGGCTTCTGATAACTATGGCAGACGTCGATGGAGACAGTGTCAATATCTAGCCAATCTGTTCTGGCGCCGTTGGCTCAAAGAGTACCTACCAACTTTACAATTGAGGCAGAAATGGATCTCCCCACAAAGGAACCTAGCGAAAGGTGATGTTGTTTTGGTGGTGGACGAGACCGTTAAACGGGGCCAGTGGCCTCTGGCATGTGTACTAGAAGTTTACAAGGCAAGGGAGGGACTTGTACGCTCCGCAAGAGTCAAGACGTCTAAGACAAAGTTGGTCCGTCCCATTCACAAATTGTGCTTGCTGGAAGGAGTTGATTAAAGCCTCAAGAATCAAGGAAGCACTGTTAGCGAATTACACAAGAACATTGTTGAGTTAATTGATAATTGTGCTATGAAACCAAATTAATTTGTTATTGTCGTCAGGACAATGATTTAAGAAATGATCCATAAGAAATGCCTCATTTGGGGCTAGTAATGTAGACGACAACTATTTGATTTCCTAATTAGCGTAGGTTATTAATATTCATAAGTTGAAATTATGGGATGTAAGCGGGGACAGGCAGCAAGACGATCGTAATACGTACACCATATGTGAAACTCGTAATTATAAATCTGTCTATTGTGAATGAAATAACTGAAGAACATCAAGATTATCGAGAATTAAATCGCTGATATAATCGACGAGCGTTTTGCGTTGTGTACCCATTACTGAATTAGATGTCCCCACTGAACGAAAGAAGATGTCCGCTACAAGTTTTATCTGATTATTCCATTCAGTGGAAAAATCCAAAGTCCCGTTCCTTTCCTTGATACAGTCTTGTCTTTTCTACAATCGATTTGCATGCAATAAAGACTGAATTTTTAGAGAACAAGCAGAGATTTCAACGAAACTTGGCCATGCACTTGTTTGTTTTTCGCTTCTCGCTATCTATCACAGGATAGATAGTGAGTACGTTAGCCAATCAGATGGCAGGATCCGTGTTTTCAAAAATGAACTCGAAAATTAAGGTTTCCCTGCTCTACTTATCGTCCCTTAAAACAGCCCAAGATGCAACGCATTCTGCAAGTGGGAAAGGGCAATAAAGAGAAAACGATAAAAGAACACGCAATTTTTCTAAAATTTTATTTTGGTGATTGTAATTTTATTCTGTACATCCAATCTTGATCTTTTAATTATCTAATTCAGACTACTAAAGGCCGTAACATAAAAATATGATACACGTAACTAAAAATACAATTAAATAACTGGCATTTTTGTTTCTCAAATTCCCCACCAGAATAAAGATCACATTGGAATTAGCTTAATTTGAGAATTTAATCAAGATTGGACAAATTCCAATAATAAAGTTGCGATATTAAAAAAGATATATAACGTGTTTGGACACTATATATATATCTCTATGTAATTATACAGTGTTTTTATGCTCATAATATTGTTAGCATATGAACAACGTCCTGAAACTTAGTAAATAAGTTTGTTTGAACCTGGTCTTTCATCTGATTGGGTTATAATTTTCTACAATACTCTAATTATTTGATATTTAAGCTAGAAGCAGTCCCTTGCTTGTTTTGCTTTGTTTTTTGTTTTTTTTCACTAGCTAATATATGCAGTGTAGTGTAGGCCAGCTATAGCTAAGCGCCTTTATGCGATAGTTCTTTTTGTGCGTACGATAAAAACATGTATAACATGTTAATTAAAAGCGAAAATATAATTGATAAACATATTTAGAGAGGGTTACATTATAACCTCGTGCCCCTCTGTCTAGTTTAACGTCTGGATATCAGACGGGAGTGCTATACATTGTCATTCAAGTCAAGGCGAAGAAGTGAATATTTAACAATGGCCTATGAGTCATGAGCTCATAGGATATTGAACATAGTCAATAGGCTATTGACTCGTAGTATGAGGGCTAGAGGTCTAATCGTTAGTTAGGTTTTAGTCTAAACCTACTGAACGGTGAAATAAATGGATAAAAAAGAAGCTGCTTAAAAAGGCAAATTAGACTCCATAGTTCTAGTCTTGAAACCAGCTCTTTTCGTCTGCCGGTCCATCATCAATAAACAAGCTCAGCCAATCAAAGCGCAGGATTTTTGATAGCTCACTGTAGTAGTTTTAAACTAATTGCAGTTTTAGATCAACCTTATTCAGTTAACCTTATTTAGTTTTAGGTCAATCCCATTGGGATTGATAATTTTACGTGATTTAATTATTCAAAAATAAAACTTCGTTGTGGTGCGAAAAATATCTTTCCAGAAATAGCTTTGTCAAGGTAAAAAATTATCTTAACTAGCCCCACTAGTGTCCTTTGCCGAGAATAGCATAACGTGAAAAAGATTGTCTTCCATTAGCTTTTTTGGGATTGAAATCACCTCCCCTACCTCCAGCGGCCTCGCTTGCATAGGTACCATTGGGAGTCCTTACATCTTCATGTTTTTGTCTTGTGGTAGACACACGCCTTGGACCGCCTTGTTCTTGGCCATTAGAGATTGTTCTGTGAGATGACTCGCCGTCGACCACGACCATGTTCCTAAAGTCATAAAGGGGTGGAAATGTGGTTTCATTTTACTGTAAAAACTTGAGTTCAGGATTGAAAATGTAGATGAGCAGTTTGTACGTTTTCGTTAAGTTAGTTGCCATGGCAACAGCACATATGAACTTTGACCCTTAATTTAAGAAAACTTGATTAAAGGCCTCGGGATTGGGGATAGCAAAAAGTTAAAGCATCAGTATATTGTGACATTGTAGTCTCTGCTAAAGTTTCATGCAAAAATCCTACATAGTTGAGGAGATGGACCACCCGCTCTTGATTTGCAGGAGTCATTTTACTCCTGAAGACGTTATAGTTTTATTATATCAACAAGAACTGACTGGAAACGAATAGAAAAAAATAGATCAAAACAGGACCAAGAGTTTTGCATTGAGGTTTCACTCCAGAAACAAATGAATTTACAGATCAGTTTAAGGTCAACCTTATTTATTCAACCTTATTGGGATTGTATAGTAGTAATACATTATGCGTTCGGTTTATTGGGATTGATAATTTTACGTGATTTAATTCGGAAATAAAAACTTCGTTGTGGTGCGAAAAAATATCTTTCCAGAAATAGCTTCGTCAAGGTAAAAATTCTAAAAGATTCTATTTCCCGCAGGTACCCATAGAACATCCGCTAGGTCCGCCCTAGCTAGCTAGAGCTGTAAAACTGCTTGCGCGTCGATCCAAATGACGGAATAAATCTTTCGTTCTGGCTCATGATAGACACCATTGCCGATTGACCATGCTAGATAAAGTAAACATTTAATATATGAAAAAGTATAAATATATGAAACTGGTAACGGTTTTAATAACACGACGTTTCGGAGTCGTCATGACGCCATTATCAAGTGTAAGATAACAAGAAGATTGCAAGTGATTGTAAATCAATTAAATGAAATTTACATACTGTAACAATAGGTACCTCGTGTTACCAGTTTCATATCTTTATTCTTTTTACTATGCTTCTCTAAGCAGCATTTAATATATGCAGTTGTATAATACTATTGAGCTCAACAAACGCAGCCTGATCTCAACGAAGTGAACGAAAAATCACTGGGAAATGGAGATATTTGTGGCATCTTTTTCACGGTCCGGTTTCGACCCAGTCCTCCTAAGATATTAAACTCGGAAATAGCAACGACTAACCATATTCCTACCTGTTTTCAATAATACTTTAACGATTTGATGGCCTGTCAACTATTTCTTCTGGTATTTTTATGAAATTGCATTGCACAACGCACTATTTTTACAGATTTTCCAGCCACTTTTTTTGTGCTTGTGTGACATAAGCAACGGTAACTAATATAAGGGGAGTCGGAACCCATGGGCGTACGTGGATTGGTTGATTGTTAAATAAATGTTGCCAACCAGAAATCTATTGGACAATCCAACAAAGCAAAGTGACAAAACCTATCGTTAAAATGGACGTATAGGCGGCAGAGCATCACAATAGCAATGTTTATATAAACGATTAATATACCCACCTATATAATATCATTCTACTATTAATTTCTATTAATTATTATTTATTATTTATTATTTATTATTAATTTTTATTAATTTCTACTATTTCATTAGTGCCACGCGGTCCACATACTCTCATCTTTGCATCATAATTACCGCGACCTAACATCTATTTCACCCCGGCCTGCTCTCAGTCTGACCTCTAGCTCAGCTGGTAGAGCATCGGTAGTACAGTTCCGAAGGTCGTGGGTTCGAATCCCAGCGAGGTCGGAAATTAATTTTTCCGAATTTAATTCCAAGGGCTTTCGCCCGGAATAACCTCGTTCCCAAGCACTACAACTTACCTATATTATCTTGTACTATATAATATCATGCATAGCATGTTTTACTATGGGTTTTAAGAAATGCTTACCCTTGCGGTAGCTTGCGGTTTGTTTGTGTCCATATATCTTTAAGCTGATCTACTGCCTTGACGTTATGCTTTCCTAACTTCCCCATTTCTTTCAAGTTGATTTTCGCAGCATCTATGACCTTTTCTGTCAAGGGTGGATGAGCAGTTTCGTTCCCTCTCTTTTTGACCGGTTTTAGCTGTTTTAACAAATATTCGTCCCACTTAGTTTCGTTCTTTAACTCTTCCCATCTTAACCTTGCTTTATTTTGTTCATCTTCGTCTTCAATTTGCGTTGAAATGTAATTTTCCATATCCTGAGTCCTTTTGTTCTGAATTTCTTCGAAATATCCCTGCAGCACAATCCTCGAGAGGTTTTCCTGAACGCTTGAACAGAGTTGCCGAATGATCAACTCATCTTCAGAAAGCTCAGACTTCTTTAATTTTTCATCTAAGTTTCCTAACTTTGTCTTCAACTCTCCGATTTCCTTTTTGGCATTATCATCAATTTCTTTCATTTGTTTTTCAAGGAATGTGTTGCTCTCTTCTAAGTCTTCCGTTTTCATCTCCAACTCTTTGATATTTTCTTGAAGGGTATTGTTTTCTTCTTTAAGTTTTTCTATTTCTCCTTTAAGTCTTTTTATTTCTTCTTCCAGCTCATTGATTTTGGTTTGACAATTCTCATCATGGTCTTTCAGTTTCTCTTCTAATTTCCTTAACTTTTCTTCCATTTCAATTTGGATTCTCTCGTTGTTCTTGATATCGTCTTTCAGTCTTCCTACGTAACTAGTCTTACCTTTCTCGGCCATCACTGAAGCTGCCCTAAAGATAAATGTATGTAAGCAATAATGGTGGTAGAATGAAAAAAAAAAAAAAAAACATTCATCGTAGCATTGTAATAAAGTAGACGCTGTAGGCAGCGTTCACTGGGATACCTGGAAGGGGGAGTGGAGGACCTGCTTTCAACATGCATGGAGTATTTAGTTGATTGAGCTTCCAAAAATACTGATAAAGTAGTACTGATAAATAACTCAATTTGGATTTTGGCATACGTTATAATTAGGTTGTTGTTTGAGCATAAACGTGCACATTCGCACGGGCATTGTATAGCTCGCTTTAAAATCAAAATGCTTCATTTAAACGTAAATTCGGGCTAATATTTGCTCCAGACCTCTCTCATAATTGCTTTACATTTTATAATTTTATAATTTTATAGTTTTTCGATATTTTTTAATGAATCACCATTTTTTGAAGAAAAATTAAAGGAGATCATAACGCTTCGAACGGCAAAGATCAAACCCTGGAATGTGCTTAGCAAATTATTTATTTTGCTTCTTAAATCAAATAGAATCTTAAAATAAATATTGCTATGTACCTTATGTTCCTTTGTGAGTAGACTTTGAAGCCAAAACAGTTAATATAAATACATAAATGTAGGCTATAAGAATATCTATATTGTCATGCTGAATGGATTTGCAGCATCGCTTATCTTAGAAATTCTGACTTTTGAAACCCTGTTCTCCTTACCGATCTTCGCTCGTTCGTGCAGAAAATACTGCTCGAGTAAATGAATCATGAAGAGTAAACCAAAACAAGCTATTGCTCATGAAGTTCATTGAAAACTTCTTAGAAATAATCGCTTCGAAACCATCGGTATCTTCTTGCCTTGAAATCCATGTTTACGAAATTGATAAATTATTATTTCTAGTTCGGCTGTCTTGAATTACAGCAGTCAACAAAATAGAGCATGCGTAGACATAAACCTCTGCCACGTGGTCTGGTAGCTCCGCCCTCTCATAATCACTTGACAACATAGTGACATTGATTGACATCTGGTACATGATAATTGATTGGACTATTGATGTGAACCCCACAGCAGATGCCCGAAAAGGTCTCTTGGGTAAGTTCCTGAAGACCCCTGGGTACTATTGCGCAACTTTCTCATTTTGTCGTGGAGAAGACAAAAAAAAAAAAAAGACATTTTAATGACTGTGATACCACAGGTATCCCAGTAATGATACTTATTCGTTTGTCTCACGTGAGGGTCTTTTGTAAAAAGAATCGCACACAGTCCGCATCCTACAAATGACCCTAAATCGTGCGTGAGACAAACGGAAAATATCATTTATTACTACTCTTCCCAGTAGACCGAGGTAGTTGTGATTTTTTAATCGCCTTCGTAGCGTCTGTTATGTTATCCGCAAGTATATTTCAAATCGACCACGTGATGCCAATGTTGTACCACGAGGACAAGTTTTTTACACCACGTGATTAAAACTTGACTGAATTTTGATCACGTGGTGTAAAAAACTTGTCCTCGTGGTACAACATTGGCATCACGTGGTCGATTTGAAATGTACTTGCGGATAACATAAAAGACGCTACGAAGGCGATTAAAAAATCACAACTACCTCGGTCTACTGGGAGGAGTAGTAATAATAATGGTGTTAGCTGGAATAAGTGAGGTGAAACTTTCATAAAATGCGTCGAAAGTCGTATTCAATTTTAAATAAATGGTAAAGTAGTTTAACAATATATTCCTTCGAGTATTTTTATAAATTGGTGTTTTTAGGCTTTTTAGGCTTTATATGTGAATAGTTTATTGATTATAGTCATAAGGTCAGTTGTTTTGGAGTCAGTTGTTCTGTTCAACGAAAGATCGTACAAGAGCTGTGAGGAGCAGGAGCAGGGTATAAAGAACCTCGTCAACTATTCGAAGACAGAGTAGTGGGTTAAGAGATATACAAGAGAAATTCCAGGTTGTTGGTGGAAGCTTAACCACAGGTAGCCCAAGCTTGGTTTCTTTGGTGTCATGTTATAAGGAAATGTATGGGGATTCATCAAAAATTTCAATAAAATCCTTGAAACGTGAATAAAGCCTCGAAATTTTACCCGATCATTGAGAAATAATACATTTTTCGCTCTGTGTGGTTATTTTTTGAATTTAGCCCGTTTTAAGGATTTTTCCCCCAGCAGTAAGAAATAATATTTCATTGAGCATCGAACCAGAACTTAGCCTGCGTCACATCCGGAATATTCCGGATGTGACGCAGGCTAACCAGAACTCTGAATCAAGAATGATACGTTAGTATAATAAGTTTATAGTTTAGCACTTTGTTTAAGTTTATCGTTAAGGTTCGTTTTCCATAATAAATGGTCTCATCATTAGAACAATACTTCGGTGTTTCCCTTATTTTTCCTGAGAAGGAAGGCGCAATACTTAGTAAAACAAAGTACTGGTCTGAACAGCGTCACATGATGAGGTCGATGTGAACCGTAACATTTACGCTGTTCAGACCGGTACTATTTTTTACTAAGTATATTGATCCTTCTTTCCCAGGAAAAATAAGGGAAACACAGAAGTATTGCTCTAATGAACCACTCTGCATTGACACATAATATTATAATTTTTCGAAGTTTTTCATTCTTTCACACCCCCACATTTGCAAGTGCATGTTAATTATCAAACAAAATATTATCTTTGAGGCTTTCGCGTTAAGACATGATAGATTAAATATAACATTACGGATAAAACTCGTATATTTTTTAAAAAAATGACGTTTCCGCTATAACTTTTAAGAGCCTTCATGAGAAACGACATGAACATTCATTAATTTATCGCGCGCTTCATTGCCTTTCACTTTGTTTACATATATGCGCTTCACACATTTTCATCATCGTTTTATCCTAATCTTACATTTAAAGTGCCTACACCACTTCTACATAAAGTGAGTATTTGAATGGTAAAAAGATTTCTTATGATTCGAGTGATACATCTTGAAGATATCAAAGTTTATATTTCCAATATACAAATAAGTGTGATGTCATTCTAGGCAAGATTAAATATAAAACTCTTCTGGCGCAGCAAAATATCCTGTATATAACATGATTGTCTTACTCAGGGCTTATAGAAAACTACTAGCAATTTTTCTTTCTCACAGTAATCAATGTTGCAATTTAAAAACGATGAGAAGCAAACTCAAATTCCTATAATGACGTCACACTCATTAATATATTGGAAGTATAAACCTTGATATCTCAAGATGCATCACTCAAATCATATGAAAATATTTTATCATTCAACTATTCACTTCATGTAGAATCAATACTGAAAATATTAAGTGAAGTGGTATAGGCACTTTAATTTATCTAACAAAATAGTTAAAAGTACGGCTCACAGCAAACTTTAATCGACCTATGATGTTTTGGAATATCAAATGGTACGTTTTTTTTTTTTTTTTTCCCTTCAAATTCTTACTGATTCTATTATACCAATCTACCTATTACTTTATTCTTTTATTTCAATCCCCTGTTCATGGTTGAGTAAATAACGGTAATTAATATATACTCTAATTGTTTTGAAGTATTCTTTATTTTTGATAATCTAAGTTTCTTAAAGCCGGGGAGGGTTTTGAATTCAGCAGGGAAGTGTGGGGCTGATGAATTAATTAAATGAAAACTGCGGACAGGTCATTATCGTTTATCAAAATAAAGAATACTTCAAAATAATGAGAGTATATATCAAGTATTGAATCATAGTTAATAGAGGGGAACTATGATTGAATGATGGTCTCGCTCTTCGGATTATTCATAGCTAATAGAGGGGAACTAACTATGAATTAATTAATGAATGAAGTCGCGCTACGCGCTCGACCATTATCCACTACATGAAGTCACGACTCGATAGATATTCGCAAGTATAATACTTCCCATCGAAATACCAAGCAAAACTTTAAGCAGTGCTTATTAGACCCTTAAGGATTTTTCCAATAAACAGTTTCATCTGAATTAAAATTAATAAAAAGTATAAGGATGATTTGCCGTATAATAAATTAGTCTTGAATTTACGTCATCTCATTTGCGTATTGATATTTCAAATATTTATCTCTCTGAAAAGAGAGGTCCACATATAAAAATACTGCAACCATACTAGAACATTGTTCACATTGAACTTTATCATTTCGTAGGAACAAAGTTTTATGTGCCTACTACTGATGCTTAGTATCTTTCAACGGAACCAAGTACTAAAGCAAACAGTGGCTATTTGTGCGTAATAATAATAAATAATAATGATTTAATGAATATTTTGATATTTTGAAGAAATCGACAATGCTATTGATTTTAAATTATTCTTTCTTTGTTTAGAAGTACATAGGCGCCATTTCAAAAAGCTTCAAATTAAAGAGTTCAGATTTTATTAGCATAAGTGTCTCGCTATGCTTTATTTCAACGCGTTCCTTCGTACTACGAAGTTTGTTCATCTTTTCACGGTTTGGAATTAAGCGATGCTTTTCCGCAGAATCACAAGTTTTTTTTATTTTGACCACCATAGTGGAGCAGATAATAAGATTCAAAACTGATAATCGAAGTGAAAGCCAGCAATAGTTTGGGATGATATTAATCTGCAATAATAATAATAATAATAATAATAATAATAATAATAATAATAATAATAATGAGTCTTTGTTCATTCAATAAACGAAATATTGAAGGTTACAACAATAGTAAGAAAAATCATATAAAATCTATGAAAATCTAAAAACCTATATTTATAATTAAAGCAAGTACAGATAAAAGTTAAGTAAACGAAAAACTAAAATAGGATACTAAAACTGTACTGCTAAGATGTGGAAATAATTGAATCCAAAAAATTCCTCTGACTGCCAAATTAATTGAACTTGCTTCGAGTCGACCAGTTCAAATTTTGTGAGTCCTCCTTTTCTGTTGCCATATTCTGTAAAGGTGGTGAATCAAATTCTTTAATTTAAGCAGTAGGAGAATTGATTTAACTTAATACACCATATGGTTTGTGATGTTTAGAAACTGACGTTTCGGACGTTAGTCCTTCGTCGGAGTAAATCCGACGAAGGACTAACGTCCGAAACGTCAGTTTCTAAACATCACAAACCATACGGTGTATTAAGTTAAATCAATTCTCCTACAGTTCGATTCCAAACACCGACGCGGTTAACTAGTTTATCTAGTCTCTACCATATTCTTTAATTTAAAGCTTTTTGAAATGGCTATGTACTTCTAAACAAAGAAAGAATTATCCCAAATCAAAAGCATTGTCGATTTCTTCGGAATATCAATATATTTGAATGTCCGTACGAATAGGCATTACAAAGACGGTTACAGTACGAATAGCCCCTTCGTTTTCGGCATAATGAGAATGGTTATACATTTTGTGTCGTATTGCACACAAAAAAACATACTTACCAGACTTGGAGCCAAGATCACACGTTATGTAGAGAAAAACGAGCCTTTGCGCTTTTATTGCCCTAATTCACTATGACGTCACATCAAAATAATCTTCAACAACTATTGTTTAAATGCAAAGGATCATGTTCGTCGGACGGGGTCAAATCGGGTCTTGGTAAAGTGCGAGTCCGATAGTTGCTAGTTGCAAGTTGCGAGTTGCGAGTTGTTCAAAAAATTATACTTTAACGATAACTTCACACTTGTAAAATTATCAAAATCATGGTTATCAAAACCCAAGCAACAAAAGTTTCATTTATTATCACTCAGTACATTGAGGCGTTCCGTTTCATGAATCATTGCTCGATCAGTATAAACGAGTTCTCTTGGCTTACCATCCGAAGTATCTGTGGTTTCGGATGTGTGGGCTCCCTGTGGTCTCTTGTGGCGTTCGCCCGTTAATAAAATTTTGAATTATCGAGTGATTTCAGCTTCTCAAAAATACATCTTCTGAAGACTTCCTAAGAATTAAATGCCGTCAAAATAAATTTTAGTCATTCACTTCATGAAATTTGAGTGTTATTTCTTCGTCCGATGCGTTTTGAGGCCGGTTTTTGGCGTTTGATGTGAGCTATGTTTGTGTGTGTGAGAGAGGAGAAGAAAGAATTTGTCTATAAGCGTGAAACTCTGCTGAGGTATAGCTTAGGATCTCTTCGATCGTGCCGTGGTATTTTTTTTGTGAGATTTTTCTTGGATTTGAATTCTGATGGGCTAGAACGAGTGGTGGTCGAGTTTTGTTGCCTGCCTTCCCCTTTCTTCTCTACGAATCTACGTAAACGAATGTTTTAACTGCTAAAATAATGTAAATTGCTAATAAGAGGTGTTTTTTTAAAAGGAAATGCATTTTCGTGATTGATGTCATCACAGTCGGCGTGCCTAGACGCATTCTCCACAGGGTCTTCACGTGATTCCTTTGAATATCACATTCTAGTTCCAAGAAATCTGACTCACTGCATTTATTTTCCGCATCCCTGTGAAAATGGCTGCAATCAAATCGCTCAAAGACATCACAGACAGCTTCGAAGAACAACTGACCTGCTCCCTTTGTCTAGATGTATTCACCCAGCCCAAAACTCCTTCTCCTGTCTTCATAGTTATTGTACAAGATGTATCGCAGAGTGATATCACACAAGCGGGAATCAAGACGACAATCGAATGGACTGTCTTACAATCACAACCTGAAATCTCAAACTTCCAGATTTAACGCGTCCGCTCTGAGACACTGTTTAAACTGTTTGTTCACATCTACAGAGTGTGAGAGTATTGTTATGAACACACGCTGGGATATTTAGTTGACTACAGGGAAAGCCCCTAACTAAGTTCCCGTTGACCTTTGAGTCGGCAAATTTCTAATAATAATTAATTTATATTGCGCAGATTGCAAATAATGATGAAATGAGTATTACAATTATTAACTCCTAATCAACTAATACTACTACTAATCTAAGAATACTATAAAAAGTAATACATAAATAATATGATTACTATAACGATAACATAGCAAAATAGTACACCTTTTGCTGTTCATTAACAGAAAATGTACATTCATTTGTGCCAATAGTTGTATCAATAACGTGTAATGTACTTTCATCAACACCACAAGTAACATCATAAGCGCGGATCAACTTTCAATAACGATATTTGAATATGCGCGTACATTCATTGGCATCAATGGACAATCAATAGCGCGTTTGTACATTTGTAAGAAGGCCAGAAAAACATCTGATTTGTACTGTACAAGAAATCTAAGATTTCACTTAGGTTTCTATGGTAACAATTTAGCCTTAAGGACGAAGTAACTATTGGAACAAAAGATTTAGGTTTGTTGACCTTGTAGAACACCTTCCTAACAAAGGTCAGTAATTGAATTCTATTCATCGGATAATGAAAGGTTCTTCTTATTTACTCAATAATCTGGACTTGGACCTTTTGACTTTCAGCTGTTCACAAAACCAGTTTAGTAAGACTTGCGCAGAAAAGACTTCCTAAGGACACGTATATTTTTGGCGTCCTTCATTGTAGTTGTTTACTCATAAATTTTTAGTTAAGAATTATTCCCTTACTTTTGGTATAAACTTTGGTTTACTTAGAATAGTATGTTTTGACTTAGAAACACAAGCGACCGTCATCGACGTTTTATTGAGTTAATCCTTTTCTAAAGACTCTTTTTAAGATTTAGGTTCTTAGGTCAATAAGGCCAATATTCTAATTTATTCCTGTAACTCAGTACTTTCACTGGAAACCAGACTCAAACCAGTTTTCATAATTAATTCTACAATTATGCTAATTTCTTCTATAAATATAGGTTAATTTCAGATAGTTAGAGCAAGGGCGCTAGGGCAAAAATTGGTGGTTTTTTAGCCGTTAGACTCCGTTATATTGGTGTTTTTTAGCCGTTAGAAACTGTTTAAACTGTTACTCATCTGTTCTGTTATGTGCTGGCTTGATTTTTTTAGTTTTCCCGTCTATATACGCCAAAAATACTGCTGTGACCAACGGTCCAATCGTACGTAACGAACTACTGTATCCTATACCTGTCTCGTGACCGCTTACGCAAGCGTACGCGTCGGTTAATAAGTTAATAAGTTAATCCAAATCCCCTAGAATAACCAAAAATGAACAGGGGTAGGAAAAGAAAGGCCAATCTATTGTTCTCTCGTCACGGTGGCAATTTGTTTACTCAGCGATGACAGATGTGTAACCAACGAAACCTAACGAACCAACTTCGGATCTAACCGACCTGGCCTCGCCGAAACTCGAACCCCGACTTACTTGTCAACTTACGGTTTTGCTATGGCTGTAAATTAGAAACAGTTTTAAAAAACCAGTTCCATTCAAACTGACATCCAAAAAATCCACGAATCATTAAACAATTGTAGCTTCTTTAGTATTATCTTGAGCGAATGGATTCTGCCTGCGGTTGGGATTTCCAAACAGATATTGGATTAGCGCTTGTACTTTGTTTGCGGCAATGTGTGGATCCTATTTCAAAATTAGTACCATATGTCTGGAATCTTTTCGATACAAAGAATGTCTTAGAAATAACTTTCGAAATGCATTTGTAAGTTTTATTTTATTATTGGTAATCGTTCAAAATTATCAAGAACATCCTGGGAACCCAAATATCATTTACGAGGATTAGAGGTACCATCTATTAAACACAACACGTGAACGTTGTAAAAGGTCACGGCCGGGGGCTGTCATCGGATAAGATCGTTTGGGCCACGAGTCGGGGTTCGAGTTTCGGCGAGGCCAGTTCGGTTAGATCCGAAGTTGGTTCGTTAGGTTTCGTTGGTTACACATCTGTCATCGCTGAGTAAACAAATTGCCACCGTGACGAGAGAACAATAGATTGGCCTTTCTTTTCCTACCCCTGTTCATTTTTGGTTATTCTAGGGGATTTGGATTAACTTATTAACTTATTAACCGACGCGTACGCTTGCGTAAGCGGTCACGAGACAGGTATAGGATACAGTAGTTCGTTACGTACGATTGGACCGTTGGTCACAGCAGTATTTTTGGCGTATATAGACGGGAAAACTAAAAAAATCAAGCCAGCACATAACAGAACAGATGAGTAACAGTTTAAACAGTTTCTAACGGCTAAAAAACACCAATATAACGGAGTCTAACGGCTAAAAAACCACCAATTTTTGCCCTAGCGCCCTTGGTTAGAGAGAGAGTAAAGAAAGAAAGATGTAGATTGTTAGTCGTGAAACAGTCTTGTAACTACTAGTACTTGTGAGCGTCAATAAAGATCCCGTGGAAACTCTAACCATAGTCTCCCCGACTTCACGACACATTCATATGCGCGGAATGTATTTTCTTGTACGCGAAATTCAACTTCAATAACACCAATTGACAGACAATTGCATTTATGGACAACCATTTACCCAAAAGTGAAAATTCATTAGTGCTATTAGCATAACCATTGACAATCTATAATGCGTTTGGACAATCATGAGGGTCAATGTTATATTCTATAGCGTGGTTCGACAAACATTTGCATGATTCGAATGAACAATAAGAGAAATAAAACAATCATTAGCGATTTTTTTAAAAACTATTTTAGCCTTCAATTTCTTCGCCATTTATACATCGTGGCAAATACGTTTGCATATATCTGAACCACTGATCACATTTAGCGATAGTGATGGTTGCCACATTTCTCTGGAACCCTTCCATTAGCAACTGCTTTCTGTAGAGACCTAGAGCAATCCCTTGTCGTCTTGCCTCAGCCCGATCGTTCGTATGTTGTTGGATCTCTGGACGGCTGAAGTCGGCTTTGATTGCTGCTTTAAGTGAGCTAATTGCTATTCTCCTACGCAGCCGCTATAATGGAGGCAGTTTCCTGAGTTTTTTACAGTATATGTATTAAAGTGATAGAAAAAAATAAAAAAAACGCTAATGATTGTTTTATTTCTCTTATTGTTTATTCGAATCATGCAAATGTTTGTCGAACCACGCTATAGAATATAACGTTGACCCTCATGATTGTCCAAACGCGTTATAGATTGTCAATGATTATGCTAATAGCACTAATGAATTTTCACTTTTGGGTAAATGATTGTCCATAAATGCAATTGTCTGTCAATTGGTGTTATTGAAGTTGAATTTCGCGCACAAGAAAATACATTCCGCGCATATGAATGTACGAGCGCGCTATTGATTGTCCATTGATGCCTATGAATGTACACGCATATTCAATTATCGTTATTGAAAGTTGATCCACGCTTATGATGTTACTTGTGGTGTTGATGAAAGTACATTACACGTTATTGATACAACTATTGGCACAAATGAATGTACATTTTCTGTTAATGAACAGCAAAAGGTGTAAAAAGAGTAGACTGATATAGGAGTTTAGCATTTATACGCTAATTTAAAAAGTCTTCAGATGGCCAAGTTTCAATAGATGTAATTTTGCGAAGTTCATTTGGGAGCGCATTCCACAACTTTGGACAGCAAAGTTGTGCCATATGTTAGTTCGGGAAAAAACATTAGAGTATCAAAGTAGTTTAATGTGGATAACTTTGGCTTCCCGCTCCTTTCAATATATTGAATTTCGAAAATATTTATAATTTTATTATAATAATAATAATAATAATAATAATAATAATAATAACAATATCATATTTTATTTCACTGATTAAAAACAAACTGTTACAATGTCGTTAAATCTTGTCACTGCTTGTTTATGTGGGGGATAGAATCGCCAAATCCAATAGAAAATTCACAAAATTTGCTCATAGCGAAAAAGTTTAATCTAAAATGGCCTGGTTTTCAGATATAATATGTGTTAATATGTACTAAAAAATATTCTGAGCGTTTGCTTGCTATTCTACTTCTCTTTTCGTGGATTGATGCGGGTTCTAGAACAAGTTTTCGGTGAATATTGCGTTGATTTGACCGGGTGTGGGAAGAATGCGAGTCAAAAAGTTGCGAGTTGCGAGTTGCGAGTTCCTGAAATGAAATAATACATAAACGACAAAAATTCAAATTAAAAATTGGCAAAATAAACAAGTAAATGGAAAAATAAGGTTAGTTTAAATTTGTTAGCAAGATTGAGATCGAACAGCAAGAGCGGTGCACTAAACAAATAAAAATACAAAGCTGCCCAAGCGAAAAAACAAAGACAAAAAATAAGTTCAGATTCGAAAAATCTAATAAGTGCTAATTTATAGTGTAATAAGTAATGGTATAAAACCAATCACTTAAACAGTTATAACAGTTATTCATCTCGACTTTGTTTCGGTTATAATTCATCGATATTCACTTCGCCTCCGGTTAGTAATTATTGTTAACTATGCTGACTGTATTTTCTGAAGTCATGTACGTTTTTCAGATATCAGTGGACGAGGATTTTCTTGAGGATTTTCTTTTACAATGGAGAACGAGGTATAGGCTTGAAGAAGACGAAAATCATTGCGCTATATATAAAATATATAATCCCTTATGTAAACAGCAAACGCCAAACAACCTGACATCGGGTGGCTCTCGTGTTGCAAAAATTGACAGTCACAACATAAGTAATATACTTAGGAATAACGGTCCAAAGAGAATTTATGGGGGGGTTGCAGGAATTTTGTTTGCAGGAATTTTGGTTGCATGATATTAATTTTTTTGGCTCAACCCTTGCACGTTATTTTTTTTGCGTACAGTTAGATATTTTTCTTCCAGCAGAAGAGGTTGCGCGATTTTTTTTTTTTTGGTTGAAGTGCCAACTTTGGAGCCAGTGTGAACACATCGTTATTACAACCTGAAATCTTCGATTCGTGCACAGAAGAGGAAGAAGACTATTGTGGTTTGAAGCTATGTAAACACGACACCCCGACACAGACTGATAGAGCCGTCCCATTTTAAGGAACTCAAGATAAGACGTCTGATAAAAGCTAGTCTAAGAATGTACATTTGCACGAAATTGGAAAAAAAAGCTTTATTGTCTTAAAAAAGTTTCTCTGGTTTTTCTGCCGATCAGTAGTGGAGGTCAATGAAGATTTGCCAAGACGACAAACTCAGAGCCAACGTCGCATTTTCTCGTACTGGCACCATCATCTTTTTTCAAGACTTTACGATAATTATGTACAAGATATCTTCTTGTCATCATTAAAAATTGTGAAAGTACGTCGTCGGTAAAATGTTAGAACGTACCGTCACGAACCCCTACATTTTTAAACATATCTGCTAATTTATTGCTGTTTTTTTTTTTTTTTTTTTTTTGCTGTGAGAGTGCTGTTTGCATATGTAACAAGACTATGTCTCATTTTGAAAACCAACACTTTCAATCCAAAACTAAAATGAATTTATATCGGACCAAAAGGCATTACGTGTATTAAGAATCGTTTACTTACATTAAATAACAAGACAATTCTGCCCAAAAGGGTTGTAATGAACTGGCTGTTGTCCATATTACAGCCAATGCTCACTGCTTGTATTTTTACGATTTCTGTTCAACATGTTTAGATCACACTTGTGCCGACAAAACAGCAAAAATCAAAGGTTGTTTAGTCCTTCGGTTGTCCTTAAGAAGTCACGTAGCTCAGCAAAAATCTTCTTCTTAAGAAAAACTTCTTTTAATGACTGTATTTTCGATGTGTTGTTATGCTTTACAGATTGAAAAGGAAACCACTTTCCACGATCAATCGCCAAGAAGTCACATTCAAAAGATGCCGATTGCATTTTCTCCCACTGCTTTTCGCTGTAATATCTTCAACTTACTTAACCAGTTACTTTACAAAGATGCTTTTGACGATTTTAAGTGATCAGTTGGTCTTTTTAAGTCCTTTTTACGGCTTTTTAAGTCTTTTTTAAAGACTTTTGACGGTAAAATCGTTCTTCAGAAAATTTTTTTTGAGCCGTGGCTCTTTTTTTTCGCAAGAAGCGGTGAGCTCAACACTAAGATGTATTCCTTGATATAATTGGCTAGAAAATGACATGTCTCTCTTGTGATTGGTTCATATCAGTTGATGTGCAAAATCGTGCAATTTAGAGCTCAAAATCGTGCAACTCATGCTGAAATCACTGCTGCAGGGAACCAATCAGATTGCAGGATTTGCTTGTGATTTCAAAATGGATGTAATAAATCTGATTATTCCATTCAGTGGAAAGATCCAAAGTCCCGTTCCTTTCCTTGATACAGTCTTGTCTTTTCTACAATCGATTTGCATGCAATAAAGACTGAATTTTTAGAGAACAAGCAGAGATTTCAACGAAACTTGACCATGCACTTGTTTGTTTTTTGCTACTCACTATCTATCACAGGATAGATAGTGAGTACGTTAGCCAATCAGATGGCAGGATTCGTGATTTCAAAAATGAACTCGAAAATTAAGGTTTCCTTACCCTACTTAGCGTCCCTTAAAACAGCCCAAGATGCAACGCATTCTGCAAGTGGGAAAGGGCAATAAAGAGAAAACGGCAATAGAACATGCAAATTATTTAAAATTTTATTTTGGTGATTGTGATTATATTCTGTACATCCAATCTTGATCTTTTAATTATCTACTATCAAGGCCGTAACATGAAAATATGATACACGTAACTAAAAATATGATTAATGACTGGATTTTGTTTCTCAAATTCACAACCAGAATAAAGATCACATTGGAATTAGCTTGACTTGAGAATTTAATCAAGATTGGACAAATTCCAATAATAAAATTGCGAAATTAAAAAAGATATATGATGTGTTTGGACACTAGATATATATTTCTATGTAATTATACAGTGTTTTTATGCTCATGTTATTGTTAGTATATGAAAAATGTCCTGAAACTTAGTAAATAAGTTTGTTTGAAGGTTGTCTTTCGTCTGATTGAGTAATTTACTACAATACCCTATTTATTTGATTTTCAAACTAGAACCAGTCCCTTGCTTGTTTTTTTTCACTAGCTAATATACAATGTAGGCAAGAGAAAATGAACTAAGAGAAGGAATCCCCCCTATATATCCTTGTAACCATCATGTGCATAGTTTGATGCTATCTTTAAATTATTTGTTTTTCTGCACGCGCATTTACTGCGCGCGCTCTACGCTGTTTGCTTACGTTTTTGGGGGGTTTCCGTTATTTCGACTCTGCCCTGAATATGAATGTGCACGTCGAAAGCTCGGCAAATACGACGAGAAATTAAAATTGTAATTTGTTCAACTTTCTGGAGTATTTTTACATTTATTTTCCAAAGCTTTCGACCTACATCGTCATCTTGAGGGCAGATTTGAACATTTGAACATAAGAAACGCACACGCGCGTACTATGCGCGTGCAGAAAATCAAACGATCAAATAAATGATATCATTGGATGATATTTTTAGAATAGATTCTAAAAATAGCATCAAAGTGTGCACATGATGGGGCACGGGGATTCCTTTTCTTAGTTCATATTCTCTTTATGTAGGTGTAGGCCAGCTATAGCTAAGCGCCTTTATGCGATAGTTCTTTTGTGCGTACGATAAAAACATGTAAAACATGTTAATTAAAATCGTAAATAGATTTGATAAATATATTTAGAGAGGGTTACATTATAACCTCGTGCCCCTCTGTCTACTTTAACGTCTGGATATATCAGACGGGTGTGTCATACATTGTCATTCAAGTCAAGGCGAAGAAGTTATATTTTAGTGATATTTAAGTTATATTTAACATACCAGCTATCGGAATAGTCTACGAGTCATTAGCTCATAGGATATTGAATATATTCAATAGGCTATTGACTCGTAGACCATGAGGGCAAGAGGTCTAATCGTTAGTTAGGTTTTAGTCTAAACCTACTGAACGGTGAAATAAATGGATTAAAAAAAAGTTAAAAAGGCGAATTAGACTCCATAGTTCTGGTTTTGAAACCAACTCTTTTCGTTACTAGCGGTGTATCACCAATAAACAAGCTCAGCCAATCAGAGCGCAGAATTTTTAATAGCTCATTTGAGTATTTTTAAACTAATTGCAGATATTTTTAGGTCAACCTTATAGAGATTGATAATTTTACGTGATTTAATTCGAAAATAAAAACTTCGTCGTGGTGCGAAAAAATATCTTTCCAGAAATAGCTTTGTCAAGGTAAAAAATTATCTTAACTAGCCCCACTAGTGTCCTTTTTCGTGACAGGCATACCGTGAAATAGATCGTCTTTCACCAGGTTTTCTGATACTGAAATGATGTCTCCGTCCTCCAGCGGCCTTGTTTGCATAGGTTCGTCTTGCGGTAGACACAAACCTTGAACCACTTTGTTCTTGGCCCTTGGTGCTTGATCTGTAAGATATATGGAAAAGGCAACGTTGTAGTTGTATGATATCAAGAAGAACTGATTGGAAACGAATTGAAAAATAGATCAAAACAGATCCAGGAGTTTATTGAGGTTTCACTCCAGAAACAATTGAATTTACAGATATCAGTTTTAGGTCATACAACCTTGTTTAACGATAGTCAACCTTATTTAGTTTTAGGTCAACCTTATTGGAATTGATAATTTTAGGTGATTTAATTCGAAAATAAAACTGTTGTCAAAGAACATTTTTCCAGAAATAGCTTTGTCAAGGTAAACAATTATCTTAAACTAGCCCCACTAGTGTCTTTTTCCGAGAATAGCATACCGTGAAAAAGATCGTCTTGCACTAGGTTTTCTGGGACCGAAATCATGTCTCCGTCCTCCAGCGGCCTTGCTTGCATAGGTACCACTGGGAGGCCTTATATCTGCACAGTTTTGTCTTGTGGTAGACAAAAACCTTGGACCACCCTGTTCTTGACCCTTGGTGCTTGTTCTGTAAGATATATGGAAAAGGCAACGTTATAGTTCTATTATGTCAACAAGAACTGAATGGAAACGAATAGAAAAAATAGATCAAAACAGGGCCAAGAGTTTTGCATTAAGGTTTCACTCCAGAAACAAATGAATGAATTTACAGATCAGTTATGACTGAGAGATTCTATTTCCCGCAGGTATAACCTATAGAACATCCGCTAGGTCCGCTCTAGCTAGCTAGAACTGTAAAACTGCTTGCGCGTCGATCCAAATGACGGAATAAATCTTTCGTTCTGGCTCATGATAGAAACGATTGCCGATTGACCGGGCTAGATAAAATGAACATTTAATATATGTAGTTGTATAATACTATTGAGCTCAACAGACGAAGCCTGATCTCAACGAAGTGAACGAAAAATCACTGGGAAATGGAGATATTTGTGGTATCTTTTTCACGGTCCGGTTTCGACCAAGTCCTCTTAAGATATTAAACTCGAAAATAGCAACGACTAACCACGATTGTTTTCCAGCTATTTTTTGTGCTTGTGTGACATAGCAACGATAACTAAGGGGAGTCGGAACCCATGGGCGTACGTGGATTGGTTGATTGTTAAATAAATGTTGCCAACCAGAATCTATTGGACAATCCAACAAAGCAAAGTGACAAAACCTATCGTTAAAATGGACGTATAGGGGGCAGAGCATCACAATAGCAATGTTTATATAAAACAATTAAGATATCCACCTATTTAATATCATGCATAGCATGTTTTATTTTGGGTTTTAAGAAATGCTTACCCTTGCGGTAGCTTGCGGTTTGTTTGTATCCATATGAATTTAAGCTGATCTACTGCCTCGACGTTATGATTCCCTAACTTCTTCTTTTCTTTCAAGTTCCTTTTCGCATCATCTATGTCCTTTTCTGTCAAGGGTGGATGAGCAGTTTCGTTCCCACTATTTTTGACCGGTTTTAGCTGTCTTAACAAATATTCGTCCCACTTAGTTTCTTTCTTTAATTCTTCCCATCTTAACCTTGCTTTATTTTTTTCCTTTTCGTCTTTAATTTGCCATGAAATGTAATTTTCCATATCCTAAGTCCTTTTGTTCTGAAATTTGTCGAAATTTTCTTGGAGGACAATCCTCGAGAGGTTTTCCTGAACGCTTGAACAGAGTTGCCGAATAACCCACTCATCTTCAGAAAGCTCAAACTTCTTGATTTTTCCATCTAAGTTTTTTAACTTTACATCCAACTCATCGACTTTCTTGTCAAGAATTGTGTTCTTATTTTTTAGCCATTTTATTTTCTTCTTCAACTCTTCGATTTTTTCCCCAAGTCTCTCTATTTTTTCTTTCAGGTCATGGATTTTCTTTTGGTAATTTCATCATGGTCTTTCGGTTCCTCTTCTAACATTCTTAAGTTTTCTTCCAAATCAATTTTTTTTTCTCCTTTTTCTTCATTTCGTCTGTTAGTCTTCTTACATCTTTGTTTTCAGCCATCACTGAAATTTCCCAAAAGATATATGATAAATGTAAGTAATAATGGTGTTAAGTTAGAATGAAAATATTATTCATCGTGGCATTGTAATACATTTTACTTACAGTCGATTCGAAAAACGTTGTCGTCGACCGGCTCAAGCCTACGCGACTGGACCGAAAGAAATATGGGTAAAAATCACTGAAGCGGTTAAATATTCGTTCTGTTAATTGTTCCTGCTAGTAATAAGATAATGATGGCGAGGAACAATCCATCACATGCATGTCTTTGGGGTTAGGGAAAGAAAAACAAAGTAGTTATGATTCAGTTCACAATTCCGAAAATATGAAGGCATTAAAAAAACTTCTCCTTCAACACTTTCCGCTCGCCTACGAAGGTTCGTGCTGTAAACCAGGCATAACTAGTCACATAAAATTATGGAGTCAACTCGGCTTCAATGACTACTACCCAGAGTTCCTTTCGGTCCAGTCGCGTAGGCTTGAGTTGGTCGTCGACGACAAAATTTTTTGAATTGACTGTATTCGTTTGTCTCGGCACGTGAGGGTGTTTTGTAAAAAGAATTGCACACAGTCATTATACAAATTACACTCAAACGCGAGACAAACGGATGATATCATTTATTAATGACAATGGTGTTAGCTGGAATAAGTGAGGTAAAAGTTTTATTCAGTTTTACATAAATGGTATACTAGTTTTACAATATGTTCCTTCCAGTAGTTTTATAGAAATTGGTGTTTTTGGGCTCATGTATATATGAGGATAGTTTATTGATTATAGTTATTATTGTTTATTGATCATAGTTTATAGTTTTTATAATTGTTAGTTTTATAATAGTATTATTATTAACTTATTCAGTCTTAGTAGTTTCCAAACCAGGATATCTTGCAGCGCAGTATTTCTAATAAAGGCCGTAGATAGTATTCACATGACGTCATCAGAAAGCTAAAATCAAAAGTATTATTCATTACACAAAACCGTTTGTTGGAATTTTGATATTTCAAAATATTGGGTCGATTAAAGTTTTCTCTGTTAGACTACAGTAAGAGTTTCAGCTTACATTTCATACTGGGCCAGTTGTGAATAATAAGAAAAAGCCAAGACACAGGCAAAGGTTTTAATAGCTCCTTAAACTTGGTAAACAACCAAGATGAACATCGAAACTCGAAGAGAACAAAATGACCGACCGAGGTCGGTTACATGACAAACTATAAGTACCGCTGACCGGTACTGGCGCTGTTAACTTGGGCAACAATTTGTCCCAAAACAGCAGAGTACGTACCAAAATCCTGAGTCGTATTAAGCTCTTCGTGCTTTTGATTAGCATTTTCCATGATTATGCCAAGAGAACTAATGAAACATGATTTCTTCATTCTTTGAATTGATTGTAAATGGTAGTCGAATTCATCATTTATTTATTTATTTATTTTATTTATCCAACTTTGCCTCGAGTTCAAAATACGAAAAACAAAAACGTAGTAGTAGTTTTGAATTTAGGAGCATGTTAGTTATCATAACGAAATAGTTTAAAACTGTAAGGAGGAAAGAAATATTTCAACATTATCAGCCTTTAAAAAATTGATAAGAAAAAAGGATATATCGGCTGTATTAGAGGGCTGTGGTAGGGATTGTTATTTATGTATGACTTAGTGCAAGAATAAGTAAGAGTTAGTTACCGAGAACGGAGGTAATAAGCCATATACATGTATGTAAATGCCTTATTGCCAACGTTCGAGGTAACTAACTATTTTAGTTATCAATTAAGAAGGTTTTCTATAATATTCTGATGTTAGACTTTTAAGATAATGAAAATGAAAAGAATTTAAAAAAGTATTCGTGGTTCAGTTGGAAGTTTAGAATGTATACAAAAGGGGTAAACATTTTCCGCTTTGTTTTTATATTTCCCTTGTTGTCTATAGAGCATGAACAATGTGAGTTGATTATAAAGGGATTTACTAATGCCCTCTAGTCCCTACAGAGGTAATGTGGCACATAGTTTTAATGTTCTGGAAATCTATGATGCTAATTAAACAAAAGTGCAGATGATAATAGAAAACCATAGATTTTAGGGTTTCGTAATCACATGTGGCTGTATGGCAATGGAGTTGGAGAGTAGTGACGAAGAGGCAGTTTTTATAACGCCGAATACCTTTTCTCAGCATTCAAGCCCAATTTTCAATTTGCAAGACAGCGATTTCCAAGTGCTTTGACAGTGGAGGTAAGCCTTTCAATGAATGTACCACATCTACGGCAAAAAGACCTAACGAAGATCTCGATAATGGCGGCCAGGAAAACAAAAAGAAATGTAGTGAAAAGGATGAGCAAAACCCAGTTTGTAAGAATTATTATTTTAAAAACTGTGTTGTAAACTTTAACACATAAACCATGAGCACTAGCAACGATTTGATAATGTAATGTTTAGAAAACATATCTCTATAGTTTTTTTGAATGTAAACATTAATTAGATTAGTTCTGTAGAATAGTATTATTCCCCAGATAGTTTACTCGTCAGGCAGCAGGGAAGAGCGGGGCTGATATGAATTAATCTGATTGGCTCATTATAAATTCAAGGTCAATATATAGTTATAAACCGGGTTTATAACTATATATTGACCTTCGATTCATAATGAGCCAATCAGATTAATTTATATCAGCCCCGCTCTTCCCTGCTGCATTTCAATTCCCTCCCCGGGCTTTAAGTTTGTCCATTGTTTATGAGGGTTGTAATAAAAATAAAGCCTTATGAATAACAAAGAAAACCGTGTCAATTGATAACTAATCTTAGTTTAGTCTTTTTTACTAGAAATAATTTTAGAAATGATTTTAAATTTTAGTTAATTTTTTTTTTTTTTTGTAGTTCATGAATTGTAAATTATGTAATTATTAGCATTAACTAAGATTTTTTTTTTGAGATTTTAATTTTTAATTAATTATTTGTGTCCCCAATTAGTGCCTTTCCCCCTTTATTGCTTGCTTCTGCTTTTTTTGCCAGCTCTTGAATCAATCGTTTGTGCTGCGACTACCATCGTCAATTTTACGCTAATTTACGGTAATTTTTTTTTTAACCGTAATTTGTTTTCCAATAGCCCGAGACTACGATTACAAAATACTACCTACACTACTATAGTTCAGGGTCAACTAAAAAACACGTTTTCCAAGTACTGCACTGCTAGCCTTCTTCCAATTTTGAAGATCAAAATCGGCTCCTCGTCTCTCGGTTCCTTGGCATTCAAAGTGTTCATAAGCTGGTTTTCTTGAGTGTTTGTACAGGTTAAATGTCCATTTAACGATCTGAACTTTGAAAACGTTTTTCAAACTCTTCAGTATTTGAATTTTCATTTCTTCTAGCAGTTAAATGCTTGTTTTCTTTGGCTTTTTTGCTAAAATTTACAAGCAATTTTCCTTTCCTATTGAACAAATGCGATAAACCAGTTGTATGCCAGCCTGTACAGATCTGTCATTACCTGTCAAAATTGGACCAATCAGATAGCTATAGGTCGCGTTTTTAGCCAATCATCGCATAGATCAAATTTGTTTGCGTGAGTTTAACGACAGACGCGCGCTCTTTTTGTAAACAAATCTTTTCTTGAAAGATTTTACGCTATTTTTTTCGTAAAAATCTATTATATAAGCGAATAGATCAGGCTTAGCTATGTTCTGTTCTCTGATAAAACACTCCTGAAGCTGTAGAACACTCAAAACGTTATAGAAATTACCATAACTATTTTCGTGTCCTACAGCTCCAGTCATGTTTTATCAGAGAACAGAACATAGCTAAGCCTGATCTATTTGTTAAAGGGAAGGCCCGTTTAAGAACGAGACATGGTATCTACATCCATATTTTGAAATTAGGGAAATACTTGAGATTTTCTCCAAACTCATCAGACAAAATCATGACAATATATTTAGTACCGAGAATCTAAAATTCCATGAATATCAATCGATTTTAAGCGAACAAAAAGGCACTATTGTAAAAGACCACTGTAAGGAAAATCGACCCTTAACGGAAGCATAAATGTTTGAGCTACTATAATTTAGAAATATCCGATAGTTTTTGACGAGATACGAGCGGGTTAAAAAATTGCTAGGTTTATGCTGGAGACACCTTAATTAAGCTAGGATAACCTATTGAGAATGTTTTTTAAAGCTTGTGTTGTGTTGGAAAAATAAATATAACTTACCAGTAGAGCTAAGATGACACCTTTAGAGGATAGTTTGAGGTTTGACGGATGAGTTTTATTTTCTTGAGTTCCAAGTGTGTTTAGCCTCCTTCGCAGATGTTCAATAATTTTTCTAGAGGACCTGCATGAGGTCGTCTTTCTTATGCAAAAAATCCATTGTTTTTCATTAATAGTTCAATTCAATTTGTATAGGTAATCGTATGGGGCCGAGTAAAATTAAGGATTACTTTCACGAATGTTTTCAAAGTTTTGAAATTGGCCGAGTCGTGAAGCGACAAAGCCAATTTCAAAACTTTGGAAACACAAGTGAATTTTTTAAAAAGTAAATTTCTGAGTTCCAAGTAACCCAGGAAAACAGGGATATCTGTCATTTGACTAAATTCTTCAAGCCTTCTAGAAGAAAAGATTCTCTTGGGATTGTCCTTGCCAATATTTGAGAGAAAATAAGAAAATAAGAAAGTTAGGTCAATTGTATAACTTTGGCAAAAGTAAAGCCGTTGAAACTCCTATCCCATCCCATCCCATGTAATATATCCCTATTACATCCATATCCATATTTTGAAATTAGGGAATCATTTAGATTTTCTCCAAACTCATCAGACAAAATCATGACAATCTATTTAGTACCAAGAATCTAGAATTCCTTGAAAATCAATCGATTTTATAATAATAATAATAATAATAATAAATTTATCCAGGAGACCTACTCGCAAAAGCGATTTTCAGTAGGGTCCTGCAACAAAAATAATTGTTAAAAATATATACAAGAATAAAATAAGACATAAATTAAAATTACAGATAAAATGCTAAAAATGTTATATATAAAATTGTCATATAAAAAAGATTTTAAGCGAACAAAAAGACACTATTGTAAAAGACCACTGTAAGGAAAATCGTCTTCCAGAACAACGTAATATTTTTGAATTAATTAATAATTCAATTCAATTTAATTGATAATTTTTCTAATTGTCTCGTTCGAATTGACCTTCATAACCTATACTGAGAAAACAGCAAAAGCGAAAATATAGATCTCCAGTTATCGTTAACAGAAGCGTTTGACTATTCTAAATAAAGTAAGAATACTTTCGATGGGCAAAGATGTGCTTATGTGACGATTTTTTTCAAAAATCAAAAACTCCTGGGTGTCTAGTACTATTTTGAAAATGGTTCCGGGTGCCAGGTATCTAGACCGCTTCGTAATTAAATATTAACTATACTCGAAACAAAACATTCAAAAAGTTTTTAGTGATTCTATGACCAATAGCAAGCGCGAATGAAAATTATCGGTTTTGTAATTGTTCGTTCTAAAGTAAATTTCTGAGTTCCAAGTAACCCAGGAAAACAGGGATATATGTCATTTGACTAAATTTGTTCAAGCCTTCTAGAAGAAAAGATTCTCTTGGGATTGTCCTTGCCGATATTTGAGAGAAAATAAGAAAATAAGAAAGTTAGGTCAATTGTATAACTTTGGCAAAAGTAAAGCCGTTCAAACTTCTATCCCATCCAAGACTAAGGAAGAAGGCGAAAGATTACTACATATATAAATAAAATAAATCGAGTCCCTTGAGGCCGAGAAGACAACAAAGATAACGTGTTCAAAGTAGTCGCGCGCAAAGAAGTCGCTCAGCTACCAATATATATACCGCTGAGGAAAACAAAAGCCCATTGTTGGGAAAGGATAACGATGCAAATTTTTCCTCGTATTTGAATGTGGACGACTTGCCAAAGGACGTCAAATTCTATTTATTTATTTTTGCCAAAGGACGGTCACATTTTCAACAAAAAGTTGTTATGCGAAACATAATGGCACTGTGCAAATGAATAAATGCACAAATAATCTACTGACAGAAATAACAACACATCATGAAAAAGTCCTTGTTCACAATGATGGGAAAGTTAAGATGGATCAAGATGCTTTCAACAGAATAATGTCCTCTATCAATAACAACATAGGTGTATTGAACTTTTATTCAGTTATTTCAAAATGGGGGAGGGGGCTAAGATTAGAAAATATGAAATACTAGTATTTATGAAGCTACACGCATTTCTCAAGGATCGAAGACTTTATTGGACGTAATTAGAGTAGGATCAGAAGGCTTAAGCGACCGCAACAAACGCAATTACTAAGGAATTACGCAAAGTACGATCCTACTTTGTTTTGCCAGGATCTGAATAATGTTGAGTGGGATTTCACTGGCGACTAAGGGTGATCGCTCCTTTCGTTTAAATGAACAATGGTCTAACCGTCATGCCCCGCTTATTCACAAACTTTAGTTTGTGTTGTGTTAATAATGGTAGAAATTGAATGCGTTCGGTGTTTTGTAACTGTGAAGCGATGTGCTCTTTAAGCTTAAGCATCCTTGCATGTGTCACGTGATCATACTGACCAATCAGATTGTAGCATTTACATGTGTTTCGCAGAACACATTATTAAAGGCATGGAGTAGTCCTAAATGTCTAGTGTTCTCACTCTCATGTTGATATTTACTTTTAGGGTTACCGCAGACATTACAGTATATTGCTGAGTATTATAAGTTATAATAGCTTTTTTTAATGTTCTCTCGTAGGCTATGGATGCTGAATTGTATGATGCTTTGGTTTCCGCTGGAGTAAAGCATGAGACTGGCAACTCACCAAGCTTGTTCACGATGAGGTAAATTCAAAACGAAACTGTCTTCCAAGATATATTTGTATTCCTTCAAGAAATACTGATATATACGGTAGAAAAATATAAACCATGTTTCCACACAATGGAATATCCCTCTTGTCACTTATTGTACACACCGACTCGCCTGAAAACTTGTGTGTACACGAAGATAATACAAGTTAAACAAAAACAAGAAAGAAAGAAAGAAAGAAAGAAAGAAAGAAAGAAGAAGAGAAAGAAAGAAAGAAAGAAAGAAAGAAAGAAAGAAAGAAAGAAAGAAATAAAGAAATATCACCGAGCTACATGATTGGCTAATAGAGAACAATGTAGAAAGGAATCTTGTTCGAGTTGGAGCAGACGGTAGTGGGGAAATGACGGCAACCGGAAGCGCCTCACAACGATCAGATCTATAGATTTTAAGATCCTCAATATTTTGACCACAAAAGAAAAAGGAAATTGATTTCTTTCGCTAATTACTGAGAAACGATTTTTTTAAAAATTCCATTCCTTCATTGTAAAAAGCTGTGCTTCCAATCATGTAAGGGAGCAAGCATTAAGACCCACTGTCGTGGCCGGGTAAGGGTTGGCGACTAGGTGAACCAAGTCTTGATTCTCTGAATGATTAATTTTACAACTGCACGTGGTATGCTAGTTTACAGCTAGATAGTTTGATGTATCATGCGCAGGGACCCCGGAGCCTTTGGGGCTATATATATAGCCACTCTCCCATTGATTTTGCCGCCATTTTCGGTTTGGGCTATATTCGGAAGTTATTTTTGAAATCATCAAGAAACGAAAGAAATTTGAAAATGAACGAAACAATTAAGGTTTCCTTGCCCTGCCAAGCGTCCAAAAAACATCCCCATGATGCAACGCATTCTGCAAGCCGGAAAGGGTAATAAAGAGAAAACGGCAATAGAACATGCAAAATATTTTAAAATTTTATTTTGGCGATTGTGATTATATTCTGTACATCCAATCTTGATCTTTTAATTATCTAATTCAGACTACCAAAGGCCGTAACATAAAAATATGATACACGTAACTAAAAATACAATTAAATGACTGGATTTTTGTTTCTCAAATTCCCCACCAGAATAAAGGTCACATAGGAATTAGCTTGACTTGAGAAGTTAATCAAGATTGGACAAATTCCAATAATAAAATTGCGATATTAAAAAAATCAAAAAAATATAAAAATATTAAAAAAAAAGTATAGGAAATCGCACGATCTCGAGTAAGATCGTGCGATTTTTTGTTTATAGTTCACTCAACAAAAATTCAGTAAAAAATGCGAAGCGAAGCCTTTCATCTTTGTCTATTTGGCGGCCGATTTTTACTCCATCGCGCAACTGAAATGCATAAAAAAGATTAGTTCTTACGGCTTTAAAATTTTATTTATGTTTTTTAAGTACAAAATGATAGAAAATAATTGTTTTGACATTGTTTTGGCCGTGTTGCCATAGCGACTTAATTCGGTACTCCTACGGAGTACGATTAACGCTATAATTGTACTCCTCTCGACCAATCAGAGTCGAGTAATTTTGTTGAGTGTACTATAAGAATAAAAATAGAAAGTATGTGTGTTTGGACACCATTAATTTCTATGTAATTTTGGCACGGTTTTTATGCTCATGACAACACTGTTATTGTAAAATGATCCCCTTCACAATAAAAATCACGTAGAAATTAGTTTAACTTGAGAATTTGATCAAAATTGGTCAAATTCAAATAATTAAGTTGTGATATTAGAAATAACATACTGTATAACGATACAGAGAATGTTTGTGTGTTTGGACACTATATATATATATCTCAATGCAATTTTGGCAGTGTTTTTATGCTCATAACATTGTTAGTATATGGCCATATTTTAAACTGGTCGTGATTGGATAATTTTCTACACTACTTTAATTATTTTAGTTGTTCAAACTAGAACCCAGTCCTTTTTCACTGGCTAATAGACCCCTTGCAGCACGTTGAAATGTAACTCAATCTGGGGGACAAAACAATAGGTTCCAATTCTCAGGAAATTGGAATTCTTTTGCCTTGTCCCCCAGCCGAGATGCTTTGACGTTACATGTAAGGGGCCTATAAACAATGTGGGTGTAGGACAACTATGCGCCTTTATGCAAAAGTTCTTTTTGTGGTAACGATAAAAACTTGCACAGCATGTAAATTAAAATCGTAAATAGATTTGATAAATATTTAGAGAGGGTTAAATATGTGACATTATCAGCAAATAATAACATCGTTCCCCTCTGTCTAGTTTAACGTCTGGATATCAGACGGGAGTGCCATACAATGTCAATCAAGACAAGGAAAAGAATTCGAAGCACTGTTTGCAGAGAGTACATTCTTTTCGTGCGTACATCATAAAAAAACATGTATAACATGCAAAATAAAATCGTAGATAGATTCAATTGCCCGAATGGTCTACAAGTCAATAGCTCACGAGGTCGAAGGCCAAATAGGCTATTGACTTGTAGACTATGAGGACGAGAGGTCTAATTGTTTTAGTATAAACCTTCTAATCGGTCAAGTTAATGCATTTTTTTGTTTTTAAGTTAGTTAGACTCCACTGTTTTGGTTTTCAAACCGGCTCTTTGCGTTACTCAGTAGTGGTCTATCACCAATAGACCACTAGTAGCTCAGCCAATCAGAGGACAGGATTTGTGATACATCATTAGTAGGTTTAGACTATTTGCAGATAGTTTTAGGTGGTTATATTAGTGAAAATATTTTATGTCCAACTTCTTTAGGATTGATAATTTTACGTGCTTAAATTCGTTAATAAAAACTTTGTTATGTTATGAACAGGAGGGAGAGGGCGTGTCTAGGCTAATGGCTGGAACAGTGTGTTGTTTCCATTCGTGAAGTTTGAAGACGAATAGATGACGGCTCAAAAGGTCAAAATATTCCTTTCAATGACGATTTTCTATAAAGGATTTTGCAATCAACACAAATTTTAGGCATTGTATAGTATACGTTTTATGAGTTATTTTGCGGATACTTGGGGAAAGGGTATGGTTTAATTTAGGAGATGGAACTTAGAAGGATAGCGGAATGTCGAGTAAGAACATCAAGAACCAACCTCAAAATAGAAGCCCGGTAAAAATAGAAATAATAATCCAAAGCTTTTGTTATTAGAGAGATTATGGGCGTACGACTTTGATAATCGTTCAGTTATTAGGGCTATGGAGCTGAGATTGCTCTTTCAAAACAGGCATAATTTATTCTATGTAAATCATGTAGTCTAATGCGTTTCATTGAAATCATTGCAAGCTCGCTCTGCAAAAGCGAAGAAAAGTCTTTTCTGATTTTCTTGCTAGTATTAAATAAAAATAATCAGTAAGAACTTCAAAATAAATGTTGAGCTTTAAAGACTCTCTTTGGACTACCTGTGTCTAGCAGTTGAACGAGTATAAAATTTCTAAAACTAAAAAAAAAATACTTCAAACATGTTTCAATGGAAAAAAACATGCAACTGAATATTTGTTTTGAGAATAAAATAGCCATGTTTTATCATTTATAAAGAAGTAAAGCGCATTCCAAGGCATTCAAAATGTGGAGGAAGAATTGTTTGCTTTCCAATCTGACTTATTCAAAAGGATTAATATGAGGCTTGAGGGAACAACAAATCATAAAACTGACATATTCTTAAAGCCAAATTATTATTTAATCAAATGTCCTGAAATGAATTGACAATTCTCTATCTTTCTACCAAAAAAAACATTACCTCAATAAAAGACACGTCCGAGCCGCGACAAAAATGACGCGCGGATCATCAAAACGTCCCGCGATAAATAAAAACAAATATCAGCACATGCATGGATAGATGAAAATACAAAGCAGATTGCACAAGACTATAAAACTATCTACTACATTGGGGGCGGATTTAGCTTTTAAATGCATTTCAGTCTGTAACTTAGCCTCATTTTGGTCTATTTTCCAACTGCTATGGAGGTTTAGTCGTATTAGCCACAACAAAAACCCCGAAGCAATACAGCAGTTGCTAAGTGACGAGTCACGAATGAAAACAACACTGTTCTGAAACTAGCTCAAGGCTGGAAAAAATAGAGACGCCCCCTCCCTCCCGTTTATGAACTCTGATATCCGATGGAAAGAGAAATATCATCAGGTAAAAAATAATGTTAACAGGCATATTAGAAATATTATAACAGAATTAGAAATATCATTCCTAAAAATTAAATACCTTTTGTGAGGTTAAAAAATGATCTTAACTAAAAAAACCCACTACAAATTTTTCAATTGGAGAATGCGGGGCAGAAAAAAAGATTGTCCCCCAATAGCTTTTTCGGAACTAAAAGAATCTCCACGTCTGTCAGCGACCTTACTATATTCATGGTTAATTTGTCCTGTGGTAGATACACTCCTTGGGGAGCATGGATCTTGGCCCTCTGTGGAGCTTGTACTGTAAGAGATATGAAAAAGGCGATGTTGCATGTAGTTTCATGATATGTATAGGAAATCGCACGATCTCGAGTACAATTCGGAATTTATAGGTACGAGTGATGTTTTGAAAGTTTTAAAAATTGGACGAGCTTTTAGTCGAATTCAATTTGAAAACTTTCAAAACATCACGAGTTTGTATAAATTCCGAATTGTACGAGAAGATTGTGCGATTTTTTGTTTATAAATAATACACTCAAAAAATTGAGCAACGTAATAGGGACTCTACAGAGTACAATTTGAGATTTAATCGTACTCCTCTTGTCCAATCAGAATCGAGTAAATTTGTAGAGTGTATTATAAGGATAGGTAATATAACTACATGCTGTACAATTTGGAAATAATTGGATGAAAAAAATTCGGCCGAGAACTGACAAAATTGGAAGAGGCCCATAGGCCAAGTCCAATTTGGCAGTCAGAGGAATTTTTTGAACTCAATTATTTTCAAATTAGACAGACATGTAGTCCTATTGCAGATTAATTATATCATAGTTTTCCCTCGAAAGAATACGAATGGAAACGATCCAAATTATCTTTAATTTCGACAGGAAAGAGAATTTGAAAATGATACGATAAATTAGTTGTTTATAGAAAATGCTGTCCCCAAAATGACTAAAGAGGCTAACAAATTTGCACTAACTTTGTTCAAAGGTAAAAAAGGACTTAAAACAATCAAATAAACTCAAACAAACTCGAAGACTCGCGTCTCGGTAAATATTCCCCGATATTCACTTCGCCTTTGGCGAATAATTGTTAAATAGAGTGACGATACAATTAGAACAAGAACTGACTTGAAACGAATAGAAAATAGTTCAAAACATGACAAAGAATTTTGTGTGATTCCGGTAATCCTCCTCTAGCACTGTAAAGCCGCTTGCGCGTAGATCCATCATGCACTAAACATCATGCAATAAGTCTTTCGTTTCAGCTCATACATTGACACATAATCAGACACGATTCGAGTGGTAGGACTGGGGAGACCAGACAACTGTTGACCAGGCCGGATATTTAATATATGTAGTTAGACAATCGCAATTGAGCTCGACGAATGCAACTCGATTTTGACCGAATGAATAAAAATCATTGGGAAGAGCGTTTTCCACGGATGACGTCACAATTGTGCATCATTGGATTGAAATACGGACAAGCCAAGCCAAGTGCACATGCTAACATGCTGCAACAATGCTCTGTACTCTGGCTGTTTTCAATTCATTTCAGTCTGGCTGGATTTTGGACTGATATTCTTCTTTTTTCATGTAATTGAAGCCTTGATTTGCAATGTTTGTCCGCATTTGGATCCCACAAGCCTTTCCGAAATCTATTTTTAGTATTCGTGAAAGATGCTAGTGGTTGATGTGACATCTTTTTCACGGTCCGGTTTCGACCCTGTACTTCCACGATATGAAACTCGGCAATAGTAGTTTTCCTCACGCAACTTCTTGTAACACAATCAAGTATACTTCTGCCTTTTTTCAAGAATACTACAAGGAATTAAAGACTAAGTACTTCTTCTGGTATTTTTATGGAATTGCAAAAACCAAAACAAACTACTAACAATTTTCCGCAAACAGAATTTCAAAAATCTGCGATATTGGAGCTAAAGTTTTGCGCTTGTGTGACATAGCCAAAGGTAACTAAGGGGAGTCGAAACCACGAGATTTCACCAAATTTCTTTTGGTTGATTGCCATTTAAATTGCCAACTAGACAACTGTTGGATAATGTTGATTAATGAGTGACAAAACCTATTGTTAAAATGGTTGGCACATTTAAAACATTTTATAACAATGTTTATGAACATTAATACGTCAACCTGTAAAAACATGCATAGGATATTTTATTTTGGGTTTCAAAAAAATGCTTACCCTTGCGTTAGCTTGTGTTTGTTTTTTCCCATATATCTTCTAGTTGATCTACTGCCTTGACCATTTCCGGTCCTAACTTCTCCCTTCTTTTCAATTTGTTTTTCGCAGCATCTATGACCTCTTTTGTCAAGGATGGATGAGCAGTTTCGTTCCCACTCATTTTGACCGGTTTTAGCTGTTTTATCAAATATTCGTGCCACTTGAATTCTTTCTTCAACTCTTCCCATCTTAACCTTGCTTCATTTTGTTCCTCTTCGTCTTCAATTTGCCATAAAATGTAATTTTCCATACACTGAGTCTTTTTGTTCTGAATTTCGTTGAAATTTTCTTTGAGCACAATCCTCAAGAGGTTTTCCTGAACGCTTGAACAGAGTTGCCGAATAACCAACTGATCTCCAGAAAGCTCAAACTTCTTGACTCTTTTACGTAATTTTCCTAACTCTGTCTTCAAGTCTCCGATTTCCTTCTTGGCTTCATTGCCTTTCCATACAAGGAATGTGTTTTTCTCTTCCATTTTCATCTCCATCTTATTTATTTCTTCTTCAAGTCTTTGTATTTCTTCTTTAAGTCTTTGTATTTCTTCTTTAAGTCTTTGTATTTCTTCTTCCAGATCATGGATTTTCTTTTGGCAATTTTCATCGTGGTCTTCCAGTTTTTCTTCTAATTTTCTCGCCTTTTCTTCCAGTGCAATTTTTATTCTTTCCTTTTCCTTGACATCGTCTTTCATACTTTCTATATAATTTGTATTACTTTCCTCGGCCATAACTGAAGCTGCCCTAAAGAATGTACATAAGCAATAAAAAATGATGGTGTTAGAATGAAAAGTAGCATTCATCGTGGCATTGTAATAATTATATCTTATTTGGGTTTTTTCCCGTAATACGGGCTGATATTTTACGAGTTGCGAATGTGTTTTTCCGAGTCCCGTAGGGACGAGGAAAAATACGAGTAATGAGTAAAATATCAGCCCGTATTACGGGAAAAACCCAAATAAGTTATTTATTATACGACATTGAAAATTAATATGTATTTGTCCCTTTTTGAGCGAGTTCATCAGTATTTTTTGAGTTTTCAAGGTCCGCACGCTATCTCAGAAAAAACGTAAACACAAGGAAACCCATTAAGTGCCTTTAATCTTATTGGTCAATAGGCAAATTACATGACAACTGACATGAAACTCGTCAAACTAGATATGATCTTCGTAAAATCACACTTCGCATCGATTCAAAATAAGTTTACTAACAATCAAAAGCTTTGAAAAGTTAGAATCATGAAGACGAATTCCAGCAAAAAACAAAAAGCTTTGTGAGTTCACTAGTTCTCATAGCTCATCGTCGCTGTTTAATGGATCAATTCTCTTGAATTCCTTCTTAAAACTGGGGGATGGTTCAACCGCCAAAGCATGATGATCTCTACCAAAGTTGATAGAACAGTTATTGAAAACAGCTCCATCAAACATGCTTTGATTGGATTCTGGCTGTTCTGCAGGCTCAAATGAATTGGATGTCAGAGTACTGGAAAGTTGAAGCGGTACTTTAGGACTCAAGGCCGAATCTTTCGTTAGTTTTCTTCCTTCGATGTGCTCACTTAATTTGGAAGACATAACGTGCTGTTGCTCTGTACTGTTGACGCTTCTGAATAACTATCCAAAGACTTTAGGTTTCTCTGGCCAGCCAGGGCGATTATATTCAGAGGCTCTAAGTTTTCTTTTCGTAGCGTTGAAATCATGGTTCTTCGTTCCGAGTGGTTGGTAAAACGGCCTTCAATACCGGCGGCTTTGCATATCTCTTTCATGAACTGTGCCAGCGAGTGCTTTCCAAGTGGTTGTCTCTTGTACCATATCTCTGATGATGGTTTTTGAATGGCTGCCAAGTAGAAAGGAGATTCTGATTTTTTCATTTCTGGTGGTACATGAGAAATGTACTCCTTGAATAATTTCACTGGACAACGAGGTCCACCAGTTGCAAACATCTTAGGATTGAACGGACGATCCGGGACGAACTCATTTTCGCCTGTTCTAGTTTTGCTTCCGCGTTCCTTAATCCATTCCACGTACTCTCTTTCTCCATCTGTTTTGACTTCAAAGTCGCCGTATCTTACACGATGGTGCTCATCTTGTGCTCTCCAACCCAAGTAAACAGTGTTGTGAAACCAAACTGTACGCAGAAGGACTTGAGGATAATTGTTACCAAGCTGTTGTTTTTGCCATAATATCTGAATATGGTCTGTACTCAGCCCCTGTGCCTTGTTTGGCTTCTGGCCTTTCCCACGCCTACGGAGCTCCTTTCTTTTGCAAGCCAAGCTTCCCGAGAACGGTTGAATTCTCTATCCAGCAAAATGGAGTATTGTTTGCCTTGTTCTCTAAGGAAGCGGTCGATACTACGGAAATAGGAGGTAAGAGTATCTGGTTCAAATTCATCGCCATTTTGCTTGCGTACTTTTCACCACAAAACAGGCTAGTAGTTTGTCCAGCTCATTAGGCGGTATCTCTTCAATTTTTCTTGTTTCTTTAATCGTTTTTGCCCACCTGTAGAAGACTTGTAAATCGTTATGTGTCTTTTTTTCAGTGTTTTTGTTCCTGTTTTCTCTTATGAATGTTGATACTTCATCTTCATCGGCGAAGTTAGTGGTCTCGAGCTCGTTGTCTTTCTGTACTTCGACTGTCGTATCCTGCGGGTTTTCAAAAACTTTTAAAAGAACATCGTCATCTATTTCAAAATTGATGTCTAGGAAATCTAGGTCAGTGTTCGTGTCATAGTGAAGATTTAGGTCAAAATTTGGGTCACTTTCACCTCGAAACATGATGAAAAGAGTTGCGAAAAGTTGCGAGCGTATTATGCTAGTCCTGTCCCGGTTAAACCGGTTAAACCGGGACAGGACTAGCATAATACGGTGCCATATTTTGCGAGTTCTCTTGACCTTATAAGGTAAAATCACGTAATAGTCGTATAATAAATGATACTTATTCGTTTGTCTCACATGAGGATCATAATAATAATAATGTAAACTTTATTATGTTTTCCAAATTCCATCGTAAATCTCGCTATAGGCAATTTACGATTAGCTACTTGAATCTTTAACAATTAAGTACATGAAAGATACTAAAAACATTAATCATACTTTTTTTTTCACATTTAGTTGTAACGCCAAAGTTAAAATTTCATCAAGTCAGGGTTATCCCAGATTTTTTTTCTACAGCAAAATATATAATAGGTTGTTCGAATAGCAATGTTCATAATTTTCCTTATTATATATTTACGTTGGTTTTTGTTGTTGTTGTTGTTGCTGTTGTTTTTATTTATAATAATAATAATAATAATAATAATAATAATATTGCTAGAATTGCTAGAAATTTATTGTAACTGATTGTGTGTATATATATATATATATTTTTCCCCGAACCATTTTAAAGACAATGATTTTATGGGACATCTATTTAAATACATTGTAGTTAGTTTCCTTTTAGACTGTATAGTTTACGCTGTGCGCCCTATACAGGTCATAGATTTTTTGCACATAATAATAATAATAAGTATAGGAAATCGCACGAGCCTTTGGTGAGTGCAATTAAAGAACTTTCAAAACATTACGAGTGTCTATTAATTCCAAATTGTACGAGAAGATCGTGCGATTTTTTGTTTATAGTTCACTCAACAATATTTCAATAAAAAATGCGAAGCGACGCCATTCATCTTTGTCTATTTGGCGGCCGATTTTCAGTCCATCACGCAACTGAAATGCATAAAAAAGTAGTTCTTACGGCTTTACAATTTTATTTATATGTTTTTTAAGTACAAAATGATAGAAAATAATTATCACAGGTATCCCAGTAATGATACTTATTCGTTTGTCTCACGTGAGGGTCTTTTGTAAAAAGAATCGCACACAGTCCGCATCCTACAAATGACCCTCAATCGTGCGTGAGACAAACGGAAAATATCATTTTTTACTACTCTTCCCAGTAGACCACGTGATTAAAACTTGACTGAATTTTGATCACGTGGTGTAAAAAACTTGTCCTCGTGGTACAAGATAATATAGGTAAGTTGTAGTGCTTGGGAACGAGGTTATTCCGGGCGAAAACCCTTGGAATTAAATTCGGAAAAATTAATTTCCGACCTCGCTGGGATTCCGAAGGTCGTGGGTTCGAATCCCAGCGAGGTCGGAAATTAATTTTTCCGAATTTAATTCCAAGGGCTTTCGCCCGGAATAACCTCGTTCCCAAGCACTACAACTTACCTATATCATCTTCTACTAATTCATTAGTGCCACGCGGTCCACATACTCTCGTGGTACAACATTGGCATCACGTGGTCGATTTGAAATGTACTTGCGGATAACATAAAAGACGCTACGAAGGCGATTAAAAAATCACAACTACCTCGGTCTACTGGGAAGAGTAGTAATAATAATGGTGTTAGCTGGAATAAGTGAGGTGAAACTTTCATAAAATGCGTCGCAAGTCGTATTCAGTTTTAAATAAATGGTATAGTAGTTTAACAATATATTCCTTCGAGTATTTTTATAAATTGGTGTTTTTAGGCTTTATATGTGAATAGTTTATTGATTATAGTCATAAGGTCAGTTGTTTTGGAGTCAGTTATTCTGTTCAACGAAAGATCGTACAAGAGCTGTGAGGAGCAGGAGCAGGGTATAAAGAACCTCGTCAACTATTCGAAGACCGGAGTAGTGGGTTAAGAGATATACAAGAGAAATTCCAGGTTGTTGGTGGAAGCTTAACCACAGGTAGCCCAAGCTTGGTTTTTCTGTGGTGTCATGTTATAAGGAAATGTATTGGGATTCATCAAAAATTTCAATAAAATCCTTGAAACGTGAATAAAGCCTCGAAATTTTACCCGATCATTGAGAAATAATACATTTTTCGCTCTGTGTGGTTATTTTTTGAATTTAGCCCGTTTTAAGGATTTTTCCCCCACCAGTAAGAAATAATATTTCATTGAGCATCGAACCAGAACTTAGCCTGCGTCACATCCGGAATATTCCGGATGTGACGCAGGCTAACCAGAACTCTGAATCAAGAATGATACGTTAGTATAATAAGTTTATAGTTTAGCACTTTGTTTAAGTTATCGTTAAGGTTCGTTTTCCATAATAAATGGTCTCATTAGAACAATACTTCGGTGTTTCCCTTATTTTTCCTGAGAAGGAAGGCGCAATACTTAGTAAAACAAAGTACTGGTCTGAACAGCGTCACATGATGAGGTCGATGTGAACCGTAACATTTACGCTGTTCAGACCGGTACTATTTTTTACTAAGTATATTGATCCTTCTTTCCCAGGAAAAATAAGGGAAACACAGAAGTATTGCTCTAATGAACCACTCTGCATTGACACGTAATATTATAATTTTTCGAAGTTTTTCTTTCTTTCACACCCCCACATTTGCAAGTGCATGTTAATTATCAAAAAAAATCGTATCTTTGAGTCTTTCTCGTTTAGACATGATAAATTAAATATAACATTACGGATAAAACTCGTATAATTTTTTAAAAAATGACGTTTCCGCTATAACTTTTAAGAGCCTTCATGAGGAACGACATGAACATTCATTAATTCATGGTTGAGTAAATACTTACTCTTATTGTTTATTCGAATCATGCAAATGTTTGTTGAACCACGCTATAGAATATAACGTTGACCCTCATGATTGTCCAAACGCGTTATAGATTGTCAATGATTATGCTAATAGCACTAATGAATTTTCACTTTTGGGTAAATGATTGTCCATAAATGCAATTGTTTGTCATTTGGTGTCAGTTGAAGTTGAATTTCGCGCACAAGAAAATACATTCCGCGCATATGAATGTACAAACGCGCTATTGATTGTCCATTGATGCCTATGAATGTACACGCATATTCAATTGTCGTTATTGAAAGTTGATCCGCGCTAATGATGTTACTTGTGGTGTTGATGAAAGTACATTACACGTTATTGATACAACTATTGGCACAAATGAATGTACATTTTTTGTTAATGAACAGCAAAAGGTGTATACTTGGTCTCGCTCTTCGGATTATTGAAATAATGACCTCGCGCTACGCGCTCGACCATTATCCAATACATGAAGTCACGACTCGATAGATATTCGCAAGTATAATACTTCCCATCGAAATACCAAGCAAAACTTTAAGCAGTGCTTATTAGACCCTTAAGGATTTTTCCAATAAACAGTTTCATCTGAATTAAAATTAATAAAAAGTATAAGGATGATTTGCCGTATAATAAATTAGTCTTGAATTTACGTCATCTCATTTGCGTATTGATATTTCAAATATTTATCTCTCTGAAAAGAGAGGTCCACATACAAAAATACTGCAACCATACTAGAACACTGTTCACATTTATCACTAACTTTATCATTTCGTAGGAACAAAGTTTTATGTGCCTACTACTGATGCTTAGTATCTTTCAACGGAACCAAGTACTAAAGCAAACAGTGGCTATTTGTGCGTAATAATAATAAATAATAATGATTTAATGAATATTTTGATATTTTGAAGAAATCGACAATGCTATTGATTTTAAATTATTCTTTCTTTGTTTAGAAGTACATAGGCGCCATTTCAAAAAGCTTCAAATTAAAGAGTTCAGATTTTATTAGCATAAGTGTCTCGCTATGCTTTATTTCAACGCGTTCCTTCGTACTACGAAGTTTGTTCATCTTTTCACGGTTTGGAATTAAGCGATGCTTTTCCGCAGAATCACAAGTTTTTTTTATTTTGACCACCATAGTGGAGCAGATAATAAGATTCAAAACTGATAATCGGAGTGAAAGCCAGCAATAGTTTGGGATGATATTAATCTGCAATAATAATAATAATAATAATAATAATGAGTCTTTGTTCATTCAATAAACGAAATATTGAAGGTTACAACAATAGTAAGAAACTATCATATAAAATCTATGAAAATCTAAAAACCTATATTTATAATTAAAGCAAGTACAGATAAAAGTTAAGTAAACGAAAAACTAAAATAGGATACTAAAACTGTACTGCTAAGATGTGGAAATAATTGAATTCAACAAATTCCTCTGACTGCCAAATTGAACTTGCTCCGAGTCGGCCACTTCAAATTTTGTGAGTCCTCCTTTTCTGTTGCCGTTTTCTGTAAAGATGGAATCAAATCCTTTAATTTAAGCAGCAGGAGAATTGATTTAACTTAATACACCGTATGGTTTGTGATGTTTAGAAACTGACGTTTCGGACGTTAGTCCTTCGTCGGAGTAAATCCGACGAAGGACTAACGTCCGAAACGTCAGTTTCTAAACATCACAAACCATACGGTGTATTAAGTTAAATCAATTCTCCTACTGTTCGATTCCAAACACCGACGCGGTTAACTAGTTTATCTAGTCACTACCACTATTCTTTAATTTAAAGTTTTTTGAAATGGCTATGTACTTCTAAACAAAGAAAGAATTATCCCAAATCAAAAGCATTGTCGATTTCTTCAGAATATCAAAATATTTGAATGTCCGTACGAATAGGCATTACGAAGACGGTTACAGTACGAATAGCCCCTTCGTTTTCGGCATAATGAGAATGGTTATACATTTTGTGTCGTATTGCACACGCAAAAATACTTACCAGACTTGGAGCCAAAATCACACGGTAGGTAGAGAAAAACGAACCTTTGCGCTAAAGATAGGAGAATAAACTTTTGCGCATGAGTTATTTTGATGATTACGAATTTTCCACTCAACCTGCGTTTCTGGCATAATCCATATTTTGGCGCATGCGCAATTTTCGGAAAGTGAGATATAAACGGTCAAAATAAGCAAAGTAAAAATTAAATCGAACTCAAATTCAAAGTAAAAATCATAGTACGAATTAAAAATGGGAGGAAAAAAATATTTTAAAATTTTGGCAAGGTTTTGAACGCGTGCGCTGTTATACCGGAAGTCCAAGAAATCCTGCATGGATTATGCAAAAGCCTCGTTCTTCAACGCAGGCCAGAAGAAACGCAGGCTCTGGGTACGAGTTTGCAGGGCCCTACAACATTTATAAGGGGGCCATTTTGCATGACCATGCGCGAACTGCTGTGCTGTGAACGCATTTAGCTTGTAGCAAGATGTCTCGGTGTTCGATTTATTTATTTCCCTTTCTAATAATTTTCATAGTTACTTGAAACTAATCAGCTACATGTAAAATCGGCTAAGAAATGTTCTCAAAGAAACAATTTTTGAATAATAGCTCTAGACATAATTTATTCGTAGGCAAAGCAAGACTATGCTCTTGCAGATAATTGATAATTGTTCTATTTTCCCCAATTTTTCTAACTAATCAAACACGACAGGTCGAAAGCACAGATAACAAAGACATCACATCAAATGAATTTTGTGTGGTAGTTTCTCTCACAAGTCAGAAAAGTACTCGAGAATAAAGACAAACAGATAAACATGATTATCAGTAATTATACTGCATTTGATACTTTCTTAAATAACGTGGCATTTTCAATGTTTTTACAAATATTTCAAGGAGAAAAACGCCGAAAAGCTCGATTACTTATGAATATATGAAAAGAAAGAAAGGCGAATATTTTCGCATGTCATTGCTTATATACTAAACGTCGATAGATCGCGTGTAATTTGAGCTTTTGAAAACGACATAAGCCTAAGTGGTACACCGTTTTTATATGAGCATTTGAAAACGACGTATACTTATGGGCTCAATAGTCCCTTTCACATTCCCTGCGCCATCTTGAAAGGTAGCCGTGCCTTTGCATTGAAGTGAGACGAAGGGTGAGCTCGCAATGATAGAGACATATGAATAATTGTCCAAGGTGTTAAAAAGATCTCTATCATTAATACAAGCTCACGGTTCGCCTTCACGCTTCGATGCAAAGGCAGGGCTACCTTTCAAGATGGCGCAGGAAACTGTGAAGGGTACTATTGAGCCCATAGATCGCTTGCACTTCAGATTAAGAACAATTGCACCAGTGAGTAATGATATGCAGGGGTCGTAAATGGTTGCACAAGTGGTAAAATTCGTAGGAGTCGTACAAGTAGTTAATGTATGCATACCACAAGGTGACCGTCATTATTTAGTGTTCATGAACTCGTTGGGCCATAGTTACCATTTCAAAGTCTACGTTTTATCAATTTGCTTTAGTATTATGATTAATATATTAATAAATATCTTAGATTTTCATTAATATGTGACATAATAAATTAATATACTCGATTTATGCATGTTAATGCGAGAGCTGTACGAGTTGTGAAATAAATTCGTCACTTTTATCAGGTCGTGCGTATTGGGTATGTCTGAACGAATCGGGACCTTTTTTAAGCTCACTTTCAGCAACTTTTTCAACAAATATTACTAAGGGTGAATGGTTTGAATCCAGGCTTTGAAGTTTGTTGTGAAATGTGATCGTCTGGGTAAGTGTACGTAGTCTTGAGAAAGACTGTTGTTGGTGGTGACCGATCACATTTCACGACAAATATTACTACATAACAAAATATGGCTATTTATTTACAAGATTAGTAGATATATTATTATTTTATAATGTTATTATTGAATTTTCATCTTTCTTCTGAACTTCTTCTTTGAATGCCTCAAGACAATCTCTAAAAATAAAGAAAATGTTCCAATATTCATTTTCTAAACGTTAAAAAAATGATGATCGTTCTTCTCTTCTCTCTACTCCCGTGCCTTTCCTTTTCTTCTTTTCGTTTCGCATCTATTTCTCATTCATTAACTTCCATGGCTTCATCTTAAAGAATAATATCATCAAACACATCCCCCTACCTGAGCTGCTCTAACGTGGCATTCATGTTTCGTAGTTCCTTCTCCAGCTGATTGCGGTAGCTCTTGCTGTCTTGCAAGGCATCTCTGTATTCTGCCAGATACTCTAACAAGGAAAGGCAAAGATGACCAAAATATCGAAAATCCGACAAATATAAGAATCAAATAATTGCTAAACTGGTAAACAAGGGGATAAGCCACAATGCGTTATCGTGCGCAATGGCGTACATTTTCAGTCTTTGTAGTACATTCGACAAAATTTCTCGATTCTGGACAAGAGAAGTAATTAAACCAGAGAATTGTACTCTGTAGAGTCTCAATTAAGTTGCTCAATTTTGTTGAGTGTATTACAAACAAAAATCGCATACAACTCTGAATTTATAGATATTCGTGATGTTCGACCAATCAAATTCGAGTAATTTTGTTAAGTATACTATAAGGAAAAATTAATAGACACGAGTAATGTTTTGTAAGTTCTTGTAATTGCACGAGCCTTTAGGTGAGTGCAATAAAAGAACTTTCAAAACATTACGAGTGTTTATTAATTCCAAATTGTACGAGAAGATCGTGCGATTTTTTGTTTATAGTTCATGATCACTCAACAAAATTTCAGTAAAAAATGCGAAGCCACGCCGTTCATCTTTGTCTATTTGGCGGCCGATTTTCAGTCCATCGCACAACTGAAATGCATAAAAAACATTAGTTCTTACGGCTTTAAAATTTTATTTATACGTTTTTTAAGTACAAAATGATAGAAAATAATTGTTTTGACATTGTTTTGGCCGTGTTGCCATAGCGACTTAATTCGGTACTCCTACGGAGTACGATTAACGCTATAATTGTACTCCTCTCGACCAATCAGAGTCGAGTAATTTTGTTGAGTGTACTATAAGGAATTTAATTGTACTCCTCTTGTCTAATCAGGATCAAGCAATTTGGTAGAGTGTATTATAAGTATAGGTAACAGGACTACATGCTGCCCAATTTAGAAATAACTGGATGAAAAAAATTCCGAGGACGGACGAAACAAAATGTAAGAGTTAATTACCCAGAACGGAGGCAATAAGCCATAAACATCCTGAGGGCCGCCGTTTTACTTTGGGTTTTAAGAAATACTTACCCTTGCGGTAGCTTGCAGTTTGTTTGTTTCCATATATCTTTTAACTGATCTACTGCCTTGGCCATATACTTCCCTAACTTCTCCCTTTTTTCCAATTTGTTTTTCGCATCATCTATGATATCTTCTGTCAAGGATGGATGAGCAGTTTCGTTCCCACCCATTTTGATCGATTTTAGTTGTTTTAACAAATATTCGTCCCACTTGATTGCTTTCTTTATATCTTTCCATCTTAACCTTGCTTTATCTTGTTCACCTTTGTCTTCAATTTGCCATAAAATGTAATTTTCCATATGTTGAGTCCTTTTGTTTTGAAATTTGTCGAAATATTCCTGGAGTACAATCTTCAAGAGATTTTCCTGAACGCTTGAACAGAGTTGCCGAATAACCAACTCCTCTTCAGATAGCTCAAACTTGTTGATTTTTTCATGTAATTTTCCAAGCTCTGTCTTCAATTCTCCGATTTCCGTCTTGGCTTCATTGGCTTCCTTTTCGTGGCTATTTTGTAAGCCTTCTATTTTCTTCTTCAACTCTTTGATTTCCGTCTTGGCTTCATTGGCTTCCTTTTCGTGGCTATTTTGTAAGCCTTCTATTTTCTTCTTCAACTCTTTGATTTCTCCTTCAAGTCTTTGTATTTCTTGTTCTAGATCATGGATTTTCGTTTGGCAATTTTCGTCATGGTCTTCCAGTTTTTCTTCTAATTTTCTCACCTTTTCTTCCAATTCAGTTTTTATTCTTTCCTTTTTCTTGATATCGTCTTTCAGCCTTCTTACGTAACTAGTCTTACCTTTCTCGGCCATGACTAAAGCTGCCCTAAAGATAAATGTACGTAAGCAATAATGGTGGTAGAATGAAAAATAGCATTCATCGTGGCGTTGTCATAATTGATACATATTCGTTTGTCTGAAGCGAGGGTCACTTGTAGAAGTGGATCGCGTTCCTTCTATGAATGACGTTCAATCGTGAGACAAATGGATAAGTATCATTTATTAATAAAGTGGTGTTAGCTGGAATAAGTGAGGTGAAAGTTTTCATTAAGTGAGGTGAAACTGTAAGTGCGTCGCACGTCTTATTCAGTTTACATAAATGGTATACTAGTTTAACAATATGTTCCTCCGAGTAGTTTTATAAATTGGTGTTTTTGGGCTTTATATGTTTATATCTATATTAATATTATGGATTATAATTATTATTGTTTATTGATCATAGTGTATAGTTTTTATAATTGTTAGTTTTATAATAGTATTATTATTAACTTATTCAGTTTTAGTTTCCAAACCAGGACATCTTGCAGCGCAGTATTTCTAATAAAGGCCGTAGATAGTATTCACATGACGTCATCAGAAAGCTAAAATCAAAACTATTATTTTTTTCACAAAACAGTTGGATATTTCAAAATATTGGGTTGATGAAAGTTTGCTGTGAGCCGTCAGTTTTAAACTATTTCGTTATGATAACTAACATGCTCCTAAATTCGAAACTACTTGTACGTTTTTTTCGTATTTTGAGCTCGAGGCAAGGTTAGATAAATAAGATAAATAAATAAATGAATGATGAATTCGACTAGCATTTACAATCAATTCAAAGAATGAAGAATTCACATTTCATGGGTTCTATGGCATGGCAGAATCATGGACATGCTTAACACTAGATTATTGAAATAGTTACGTTAAGTCTTATACGTGTGATACCGAGTTCAATTTGTATATCCTTGTATATCTATATCCTTTCGCCAGGTTTTAAGGAATTGCTAAGTTTTCAAGGTCTAACTATACAACAAATATTTTAATTTGATTTTGAAATGTTCAGCTTTTACGAAACTGAACTGTGGATAATTTCCATAAGCAGGTAAGCTTTTCATGCTTGTAAACGGTGTGCAGAGAAGTGTTTTCATAAACCAAACTGTTATTGGTTCTGATATTTGTTATTGCTTGATTTTTCTTAGTTTTAACTGATTCTAAATAAGCAACACATAGAATAAAGCTTCCAGGTTATTCTTAACTCTGATCCTGCTCTGCTGATCCTCTCCTAAAAGCTTACCACAGGCCTCCCAAATTTTTAAATCAGATCTCCTGGAGGGAAACCCATGGAGATATTGTTTCTTATAAATCCCCCTTGCCCCCTAACCCTCCCCCAAAATGCTGCTAACATTAATAGGTGGATTTATATAAAAGACATCGCAAAAAATCACAGCTCGATTTGGGGACGAATTTTTGGGTTTCCTGTGGAAACTTTATGGCCATTCTCATATTTTCGCGAAGTGTCTTGCGAAAACTACTTGATAAACTACTTTGGTAAAAATGCGAAAATAAAAGTAGGCCATAGGGTGGGTTTTACGCATACCTCTAATCTCTCGACCCAAATAGCCGTATTGAAAGCAGTTTTATAAAAATCGGTATATTCAAAATATTTTGGCACGATGAAAGCAACTCGCCATAGAGTTGTTATGCAGATGCTCGTCAGTACATCACAAAAACTGTGAGTTTTTTGTCAAACCGTTTTTCACTTTTTCTCGCAAACGAAAAATTATGTTTAAACTAATCACTAACCTAATTAAGCCGCGCATCTTTTTTCATCATAATTTCAAAAAAAGAGCGAATAGGGAATGTGCACGAGCACGAATCTCTAGCACAAAGCATGATGGGAAACCGAGTACTATGCAAATCAGGACACGGAAATCAATAGCATTATCAGGAAAAAATACCCTTTTCTTTTCTTTTGACACACGGTGCAACATTACATGTAACATTGCACGCAACAGGACTGTTGCAGCGTGTGTCTACCCCAAACTCGTTGCACGCAACATTGCATTCAACAAATCTGAAGTTAAATCGTGCTCTACTCTTGCGAAACTGTGCGCAACAAATTTCATCGTATGAACATGGCTCCAACATTGCGTGCAACAGTTTGAAATTTCGAACCAATCAGCTTGCAACAAATTTATAACCGCTGACCTAATTTCATAGCATAACAGTATGACACAAGCGATGTGGCATGACTTTGCTGCAACGTGTGTCACCTCGGTTCAAACTTGTTGCGTGAAATGCTGCACCATGTGTCCGCACCTTTACTGTTCCATAGGAAGTGTCGACGGAAAAATTGTCAGAGTTATTTTTAGAGGGGCTGAAAAACCGTAAGTAATCGGTTTTCCATCATGCTTTGTGCTAAAGCTTTGTGTTCGTGCACATTAGCTATTAAGAGCGACTGTCTGTAAAAATCGAGTATCGGCCGACAGTTACAAAAAATCGAATTTCTTTTTATTTTCCCATTAGAACCCCACGCCTGGCTACGCAGGCTAGAACATCATGTAAAGATTACACTGTTCGAAATGGGCAATTTATAAAATAATAGTAATAATAATTTATTACTCTATATAGCGCATTTTCCATTAAAATGATCCATACAAAGGTTATTAGATCTATATTCACCACTTTTAACGGCGTGTTTGAAATTTTAATTTTTCTCCAAACTCCAGTAGGCAGACAGAATAATGACAGTCTATTTACCAAGCTGAATCTGAAATTTCTCTAAGATAATAATGAACTTTTCGTTGATTTATTTCATGGTCTGTTCTGTCCCAAAATATATGGAATCTTCTTTTAAAACGTGAAGCATCAACTTTACCACAAATATGAAGAAAGTTAGAAGACATGAATTGTATGAAGAGCTAGCTAACGGTAAGTAGGTCAAGGTAATATATTTCTTTAGTTGTATCTTAGTCTGAGCATAGTAATAGAGCGAGATGACTATTTATCAGTTAGACGACATAAAAGCGCGCCACTCTTTCGCTTGTTAATCGTTCTTTATATTTTCTCTAATGCGTCTATATCGCCATGGGCGCGCGCTTTTATGTCGTCTAACTGATAAATGGTCAGTAAGCGAGTCAGTTTGCTAATGAATCGGCAACTGATATGCAATACACCAACTTTTACAGAAAAAACTCAAGTAAACATAACTATATTTGTTTCGGGATTTGATATATATATCTCAGCACAAAAATTACTAGATTGAAAGCATGGAATGCTAAAAGTTTACGCATTGAGTCCTACAGAACACGTTGATATGTAAACGATCTTGACCTGTTGCGTGACAAACTTTTTTTCTCATAGCAGTTATTGTCATTTTCGTATTCAGCTTCGATTTATGAACTTAAAAAGCACAATTTTACTCTAGAAAACACTTCTTAGACGAAAGATATAACAAAACAAGTTTCTTTTTTTTTATATATATTTTGCATATTGTCAATGAATGACAGCGTTGAAAATAGGTAGTCGCGTTTCGTGCTTTGCCGCGGGCTTTGCCGCCTCCAAATAAAATTCGCTCGCAGGTTTGCGTTTTATTTGTAGAAGCTCCGACTTGGCCTCAAGACACTAGAAGAGATGTTCTTTAATGTGATGTATGTCACTTTTTGATTTGTTAGGTACCAGCAGAAATATTGAAGTCTAAATTTCGTCTAAAATGTGACCGTCAATTGATCACAAAATAAAGAGGGTTTTGTGAGGCTAAATATAAGTGAAAATGAAATAGTTGGTGAGAAAGCAAATAGTACATATTAAAGATACAATATTAAGTTAGCTTCATGTGAAATATGATTTGAATTGGTTACTTATGACGCCGTCTAGTGGCTTTCGATTTGTGCATATTAATTAGGAAAAATCTTTATTTTATTCGATTTTTCAAACTTTCGTAAATTTCACACAAAAAAATTGCGCTTGGATTTTTTGATCGAGTTTCCTGAAATACCTATCTATAAATGTTCTTTTGGTTACCAGGGTTACCAGGTTCACTGGTATCTAAGTCTCTAAGAATCTATCGCAAAAAGTTGTAATAGCAGCCGCAAAATTTCGAACAACATTGTCGAAAGCCGTTTAAGGCAGAGCGGTTATGCCATACTGATCAAAGTCATCGAATAACTGAATCTGGAACTCCAAACTTTTATAGCCTTCTTTAAAATCGAAATGCTTCATTTAAAACGCAAACACAAGCTAATCTTTGCTCAGGATTTCCTTCAGAATTGCTTGATTCTTCATAGTTTCCTTTGTTAATCTATGTTTTGAAATTAATAAACATTTTCTAATTTTCATTTACCAGTGAGCTAGAAGTTGAAATACGATTGACCTCAAGCGAAGGTTAAAAATGCATGCGTTTTAGAAATTCATTTTCATCATTTTATTAGTCTTAATTACAAAATCAAAACTCGTATAAACTTATATGTACCTGAAGGAATAATTTTTTTTTACTAATTGTCGTTTTGCTAAAAATCACATTTCGCCGTTTTCTTCAAATCCAAGGTTTTTCTTCAAACTCCCTATAAGACGAGAGTGCAGAATATCTGCATAAACACAATGACATTGAAGGCGAAACCCTTTAAAAATCTTAGAATGAAATACACTTTTAGAATCTAGGATAACCAAAGCACATTATTTGAAAAAAATATTACTTGTAATATTATCTCCGAGTCTTCTTAAACAGTCCAGCTAAACCGTGAGAAGATCTCTTGGTAATCTTTGCCTAACTAGTTCAACAACTGAATCTTATGTAGGGACTAGCATTTTCTCAGCCTTTTCTTTAAGTCAACTAGCGACTTTGTACAGGTCCTACGAAGCCTTCCGTTTTCTCCAGCACTCAGATTTGTCTTTTTCTTCGCTCGCTTGTGTCAATAAGGCATTGTTATATTTGATTTGTCTTAACGTTTTCTAATTCTCTTTTTTACTCCTACGAAAGACTAGCATCCGAAACGTCAGTATAATATAATAATAATATAATAGTTCCTGAGCATTATTAGAACTCAATGCTCTTACATAAGTGTCCTAAGGTCAAAAGCAATGAATACCAATGAGATAGATAGATACCAATAAAAAATCAGTATGCGAACAAATAAAAGGGGAAGAAAAAATCAGGATGTGAACAAATAAGTTTTAAGCTCTGATTTAAACGAGCATATCGTACTAGCAGTCCTAACGTTGTATGGTAGCGAGTTCCATAACCTAGCAGCAGTTACGGAAAAAGATCGGTAGGTTTTTTCATCTTATCACGGTGTATAATTTACCTTTTTATCCGTTCACTGTTTCATTAGAAACACCGATGCAGCTCACACTTTCTTTAAGCTAGTTTTCTCTTCTAGTTTTTTATTGTTTAGTTCTAAAAATATATGTCAACTTGTGCTTTTCCTTGTTTAATTTTCTTTTCATTAACTATTTTTTTCCATGAAAGAGGAATGGATGAATATCATTTTTCATTTCAACGCTAAACATCATACACTCAACACTAAACATCGCTTCATACATTTCTTTGTAAATAACTTCATGTTTTACATTAACCCAAAGATCCGCTTCGGGACTTAACGCACATAACTTGCGGCTAGAATCATTTTATGGTATCTTTTCTTCAATACAGAGTATAAAACTAGAAGATATTTTGATTACAAAATACAAAGAAGTGGAATGTATGACGTCACAGAGTCCTATAAATTCGCAAAAATATAATACTTCACATCCGAATATCAGAAAAACTTTAACCAGTGATTATTAGACCTTCAAGGGTTGTAATTCCAGTAAAGTTTCAGCAGAATTAAAATTTGGATGATTTTCGTGCTAGTCCCCCTTTAAGCCCCGTTTACACTAGTTTTGCGATTTTTGCGGCGATTTTTGCTGTGATTATTATTATTTTGTTTAGGTTAGCTTTTAATTTATAATTTTACAATTAGTACAATTCGTATTGTTTTGTTTCACATACTTTTACATCTCAATTTTTATTTAGCTTAGTTAATTATATATTATTTTTTATTAGTGAGCGCTCTGAGCAATTAGTGGATTTAGCGCTATATAAATAAATATTATTATTATTATTATTTTTTTTTTTTTTCGGCGTTTCTGGCCATAATAAATAATGGTAAAGAATTTACTTGTAAAGTTTTATTCAGGAAACAAGTTTCAAGTTTATTTTTACAAAATAATTTATCACCCTCCCGCAAATAGCATAAAGCTAATCTAGGCGGGAGGCGATATATTACATTAAATAAATATTAGAAGATTTACAAATAAAATATGACGATAAATAAATGGAAAACTAACAGTTTACTTAAAATAAAGAAACGAAAAGGGAAACAAAGAGGAGAAAAAGGAAAAATGATACTAACCAAGTATTGGAAATCAAGAAATAGTTATTTATAAATAGTCGCAATATATATAGACTCAGTCCGAGACGTTCAAAGTATAATGTAGTCTGTCCACAATAGTGGAAGTGTCAACATAGCTATCTTCTCTTAGGAGAAAATCAGATAGTGTTTTACGTAATATTAACTTAAACTTCTTCTTTTTTAATTTACGCAAATTGCTCGGTATCGTATTCCATAACCTAGCTCCAAATCTTGAGAATGAATTTTTTTGTACTTCCAGTTGAGATTTTTTAATATAGAAATTTCCTGATGATGAGAATCTTGTGTTGTATGAGTGAACACTCGTAGCAAGGGTAAATTGATTTAGAATATTAAGAGGTGCAAGCTTATTTTCAATATCATGCATTAACTGGGCGACCGATTCATAGTAGAGGAAATTAATTGGTAGTGTATTAGCTCTGATAAAAAGAGGAATGGCATGTTGGGATCTATCAGTGAAGTACATTAATCTAAGAACTCTTTTTTGTAGAAGAAGAACTTTGTTTAGGTGAATTTGTGCAGCTTGTCCCCATAAAGTTAAGCCATAAGTAAGATAAGGGTGAATCAGAGATCGATAAATATTGTGGAGAGTATGGAGAGGAACGAAATGTCTTAGTTTCGCAATTATTCCTACAGCTTTACTTATTTTTAGTGCAATATAATCTATATGATGATTCCAAGAAAGGTTGTCATCTATCAGAATTCCGAGGTATTTAACAAAGTCTTTTCGCTCCAAAGGAAGGAATCTATTTAGATTGCTATCTAGAATCTTTACAATAGGTTCAAAAGGGAGTTTCTTTTGATACGGACGAAAAATTACATAATTGGATTTTTTGATATTAAGGGTTAGTTTATTCGCAATTAACCAGCTACTTAATTTGGCAAGTTCAATATTAACAGTTAATTCAAGAGTTTTTAAGCTTTTATTGGCATATAATAGGTTAGTGTCATCAGCATAGAGATAAAATTTATATTTATTAGAACATTTATAGGTATCATTTACATAAAGCAAAAATAATAATGGACCTAGAATAGAACCTTGAAGGACACCGCACAAGGTGGTTTCTTTATTTGAAGTTACTGTTCCGATCTGTGTTGTTTGAAATCGGTCTTTCAAGTAAGATGCAAACCAATCATTAATAATACCTCTAATCCCATAATGATAAAGCTTACTTAAAAGTATCGAATGGTAAACCGTGTCAAATGCTTCTTTTAAGTCAATGAAAATACCACAAGAAAACAGTTTTTTATCCATATTACTCTGTATGGCATTTATGATATCCAGAGCAGCATGTTGAGTAGAATGATCCTTACGAAAGCCATATTGCGATTCGAATAAAATGTCATTTTCCTCGATAAAATTAATCAATCTTTTACATATAACTTTTTCAATAATCTTATTAAAATTTGATAATAGCGAGATGGGCCGGTAATTACACCTTTTGCTGTTCATTAACCGCAAAGGAATATTCATTCAAGCGAAAAAGCATTATCATTAGCGCGAAGAGGCACACAATAACGCGAACGGAGTTTCAAGAGCGCGATGGAACATTCATTAAGGAATTTAGCATAACATTGGACAATCATGAATATGTTTGTGCAGGTTCATTAGCGTTTTCGAAGTTTCATTAGCGCCTTTGTGCAATCAATAGACAAAGCCACGCATTCAAAAACGGTTTTTGGACATTCATTAGCGCAATACATAATGTTTTGCGCTAATGAATGTCCAAAAACCGTTATTGAATGTGTGGTTTTGTCTATTGATTGCACAAAGGCGCTAATGAACAATCTTGGCAATTTTGAGTTTTTTGGGGTATTTACCTGACCGAATTGAAATATTTATTATTTTTGCTAAAGCATTGCCGAAGAAACTCTTTGCACACTTCAAAATTCGAGTAGGACAAGAGTATAGACCATGAGATTTGTTGTTGGAAAGCAATATAATTTCATACTCGACCTCTTCAGGTGTAGCTGGTTGAAAGAAAAAGGAATCTGAATTTTGGACGGTAGGAAGGTAGTCAGAAAAATTATTTGTTGATGGAGGTAATTTTGCTGCTAGGTTGAAACCAACAGATGCAAAATGCTTATTAAGAATATTAGGAATTCTCTCAGAGTCACGTACTATTCCAGTTCCATTAAGCTCCTTAATAGCACATATAGATTTTAACTTTTTCTTTTTGTGATTTATTATGCTATTAATTCCCTGCCAAGTTTTCTTTATATTAGACAAATTATCATCGAAATAAGCTTGGTAATAAAGCTGCTTACTAATTCGAGTTAACCTTGATAATTTGTTTCTATACAGCCTATATTTTTCTTGATCTCCCGAATGAAAAAGATAATTTTTAGTCTTAATTGAAGTTTTTAAACCCTTTGTAATCCAAGGCTTAGAAAATTGTTTAGCTTTATGGCGCGAAAGTTTTACCATAGGTGCATGCTTATTTACAAGGTTATTGATTTTCTTGTAAAAAGAAGAAAAAACTATATCAGCATCATCATTACAGAAAACGGAAGCCCAGTTAATTCGTTTAAGCTCATCATTAAAGCGATCAGCAGAAAATCGTGAAAAATCACGTAATTTGGTTGCATGATGAGGTTTATGTACGTTCTTATTGAGTGAGTTGAAATTAATGCAGAATTGTGCAAAATGATCACTTATATCAGATATTATGTTGCCACTAACCGTTACTTTCTAAAGGATTGTTAGTAAGAATGTTATCAATCAAGGTGGCCGAACTAGAAGTGACTCGAGTTGGTTTGTCAATAGTAGGAAATAAATAATAACTTCGTAAAGATAGTAAGAAATTTTTGCTAAAGGTAGAAAATTCTGATTTAAGAAGATCTATGTTGAAGTCTCCCAATATGTAGACAGGTTTACCGGAAGATATGAACCTTTCAGACATTTTGTCAAAATAAGACTGAAAGAGCTCAGGAGAATTATGTTGTCTATATATTACACCACAAATTATATTTTTCTTATCTACAAATTGTATTTCAATCCAAAGTGCTTGAAAAGCTTCATTACTATTTTTTTCAATTACGGTATACGGTATAATTCAATTGGTTGTTGATGTACATCCCAACACCTCCTGAGGCTAGGGGCGTTGGAACGTATTCAAATTCGTAACCTGTAATATTAGGATTAAACCCAAGTAAATTTGCATTGGAAATTTTAGTTTCTGTTACTCCAATAACATCGAAATGAAAATCAAGCTCATCAAGTAAATGAGTTTGGAAATTATCAAAATTGCGTTTCAAGCTCCTGACATTATTATGTAATATTGAAAAACTAGATTGCAATTCCTTTTTAGAATAAATATTTTCTAAATCTACAAAACTTTTAGCAGAATAATAGTAACTTCTAATACAATGATTAGTAAGGTTATTGTCAGGGTCGACCCTAAGATCTGACGCAGTATTTAGACTGAAAAGATCTAGATCATAAAAACTAGAAAGTGTTTCGAGATATTTCTTGGTTGGTAATGACGATTTCAAGCTATTATTAAACTGACCGTGACAACTTATGATATCAATTCCAAAATAAGGTAATTCTCTAAGCAGAGATTTTGTTATTTTTATAAAACTTTTATCTTTTTTCATGGCAAAAATTTGAAATTAAATATCATAAACGTGAAGTGAAAAGTACTTAGCTGGCTGGGGAAAAAAAAACACTATAAGTTGTTTAGTCATCTTGGTCATAGTCTTCAGCATACACTTGTGCATCTTCGCCTTGCTTTAACTTATCCAGATCTTCGTACTTGGTCAACTTTATAACAGTCGATGAGTCATCTTTTCGAAGAAAAACAGCCGTGCTTTTTGACCAGCAAAACTTGTAATCATTTGCACTTTTAAAACGCTTTGTTTCGTATAACAGACTTTGCAGCCTCGGGGTTAAGTGATGGTAAATACTTAGCGTGTTTCAAGGTCATGAAAGGAGGAAGACCAAGGTTACTTGGGGTCAAATTACGTAACGCCTTTTTGGCAGCCATTACTTCTTCCTTCGCTAAGCGGCGAGTAAACTTGCAAATAATAGGATCAGGATAATTTTGTCCGGGGCGACTAGGCTTCCTCTTAGGAACTCTATGAGCAGTGTCGATGTCTTGTAAAGTGACATCACTTGCACCCATACTGTGAAAAATCTTTAAGCACAGATCTGCAGTGGAACGGGAAGAATCTCGAATCTCTGTTTGAGGGACGCCAACGATCTTGATGTTGTATTGATAGCTATATTGCTGGATGCTTTCAATAACTTCGTCAATCTGATAAATCTTAATTGAGAGCTCTGCTAGTGTAGTAGAAATTCGGTTAATTTCTCGACTAAATGTGACACTCGAAGCCGAGAGCCCATCGTACTCATCACTGAGAAACTGCATGCAATCCTTTGGCTTGATCTGTTAGTTGAGCACAAGGGGCTTCTTTCTCGACTGTGGATTTAAGTTTTTCCATGTCTTTGGCTAATTCCTTAAGCTGTTCTTTTAAAGCGTCATTTTGCTTTCTTAAAGACTTTAAATTGTCTCCCATATTAGTTAAATTTAGTTTTGAATCAAAATTTACAAGATCTTCGCGGAGCGAAAACTCGACGTCCGTACTCCGTGACGACCAGTTCGATGAAACCAATGAAACCAAGCTTTTCCTAGACGAATGTCTCTTTTGAAGGATGAGACTAAATATTTTATATTTCCGAAAATTGCCACAAAAGTCGCAGCAAAAATCGCCGCAAAAATCGCCAGTGTTAACTGGGCTTTAGGGTAAGTTTATATTTTGCGGATGAACTTCATTTTCTCGTGAACGTCCTTAAGATACGATAATCTAATGAGAATATTAATTGAGTTTGTGTTGTATTGTAAAAAATGTAACTTACCAGTGAAGATAAGATGACACCTTTAAATAACAGTTCGAGGTTTTTCAAATGCACACGACTTGATTAGCCTGCGTGCAGCCGAACTAACTGACTGTTAAGTCCGTCTGCGAACCAGCGACAATTTTCTTATTCCGTTACCCCCAGCAGCGTACCTGGACTTGAGTACGCGTTCTGATTGGCTCTTACTTATAAGTTTGCTGATTGGCTATAATTTTCAGTCTCTACTCAAATTTCAGACTAGTTTGTTTATATGATTTCACGTGTGTTGGTTCTTGCCGGGAATAAGACTCAAATTTATGTCTCATTTATTGCTAGTTATAATCATAATTTGTATTTTATTTCATCGAGAGTTATCAAAGCACCATCGTTATCCTGTAGAAGGAAAATCAAAGTTAAACGTGAAGTGTGAGTTGGAGATTAATATTTTCAATCGACAGAGCAGAGTTAATAGTTATTAACAGAGCGAGTATATATGCAAGTCGTGCTTTCAAACCTTGTCGAAGAGACGAAGTTTACGGTGGCTCGACTGGGTTTTGTTTGTGGCGTACCTTCGAAGTTTGAAGGGGAAATGCGTCGCTGCCAATAAGTTAATTTCAGATAAATTATTATGACATGTCTAGAGATAGATTCAAGATTTAAATGATATACAATTTATCATGATCGGAGTTACCATAGCAATACAGTGACGTCAAAAACGCAATCGAAATCGACAATGTTCGCCGTTTCTTATGTTCAGCGGTCGCGCGCTTTAATCTATTCGAATTTACAAAATGGCGGTGTTTTTGAATCAAGAAGAGGTTATGGCGGAATTGTTAGATAGTAGTAATGATAGTGATAGAGTAGACGAGAAACTGAAAGCCCAGGAAGGCATCTCCGAAAAACTGAGGCGATGTCTTGCTGGACTTTCAGTTCCAGATACAGAAAGGAAGGAACGATTTATCGAATCTGCTGTGGGAGAACTGGTCATTTTGTGGGAGTTCAGTGCAAACGATACGAGCGCCCGATCTGTGCTGAACAGGCAAATTCATGCTGGATCATCACTGATCCAAAATGAAGTAAAGCTATGGCTGGGAGGCATCCATCGTCGTCTCAGTGGCCGTAGATTCCTTCGAAGACCGTATTTTGCAGATATTCACCGGTTTATTCCACCGGAATTCTTTGATGTTATGTCACGTGCCGTCAGAATTTCTCATGGCTTTGCTCCACCTTTTTGCTTTCAAAGCAAAAATAAAAAAGCAGAGGTATTTTCGTTGACGACCATTCGTCTTGTGAAGGAGCTCTTCTGTCTCCTGACTGGCATGTCTGGCCCTGAAGTCATGAGTTTTTTAAAGAAAACAATCGCATCAGGCGTAAGAAGTGGGCACAAAATTTCGGTCATGTACAACTACAAAAAAGGGGAACTTACAGTAAGCTATCATTATGGAGAATGGAACATTTGTGGTGGACCTCAACACAACTGAAGAACATGACTAAAAATCTTGGATCATTGACTGTTAACACTGCCTCAGCTTTTACCATAGTACTAGACTGCATTTCATTAATCTGTCTCTTGTCTAATAACATTTTCTTTTGCCAAAAACATGACCTCCTTTGACCACCAAGGACATGACAATCACTGATATTGACAGCAAAATAATACTCACTGTAATTTTTCCTCTACCTGTAGTGATGGTTGTACATGAATGCAAGGCTTCTATACCTGGGACATAAATGTCCCTTCTTATTTTGGTATTCAAAGAAATGATTTTAACAAGAAATTAAAGGAAACTATTATTCAAAAGTCATTGTTTTTGGTGTTGTTTCTTTTATTATTATTTTTTGATTGATAGAGCAACCTCCGACCCCTCGTCAAAGTTGTTTCTACTTATAGCAAGTATCTCCTGGCTCATAGCTTTTTATGACTGGGAGAGCAGCCTCAAGAAAGAAAGTTCTGTAAAAGAGATCAAACACTGTAGAGACTGTAGACTGCATACCACTCACAATTGTTTCTGCAACAAATATGACTATCCTTTAAAACCCTGCTTTTTCTCCACAGAAATGGTTATTCACCAGGGGGTGACAAAAGGGTTACACCACTTTATGCACAGTTTACCTCCTTATGTATGGTGTACTTAGCTTTTTAATATTGCACTTGTTCACCTCCCCCTCCCCTTGCATAAAAAATCCTAGTAATTCCCTCAACTTTCCTGATTCACATTGGCTGTAAAAATAACACAGTACTTAAAGAGTAATTTAGTTATTTGACTGTCTGACAGGTTAAGACCATCAAAAAAGAATTCTCATTTTTTTTACTTAGAAAATGTTGTTTTACAGGTTAAAGATAATGTATCGAGACATAAATGAACTTGTAGTAGTCTTATGGGACATAAATTATAATCTAAAGAGGCTGATGGAAAGTCCTTTAATGAAATTGTCATGATTATTTACAAGATTAAAGAAATGTAAAAAAATTACTTTAAAAATATTTGCAAAGCATGAAAACAAGAAGTACAGCAAGTACTGTGGTGCTGCTCACAGCTATGACTTATAAATACCTTGTAAAAAGCTAATAAATACTGGGTTTTCATGATTTAATTACTTTAAGAATATTTACAATGCATGAAAACAAGAAATACAGCAAATACTGTACTGTGATGCTGCTTATATGTCTCATATTAAATACCTTGTAAAAAGATAATAAATACTTGGTTTTCATGAATTAATTACTTTAAAAATATTTACAATGCATGAACTACAAGAAATACAGCAAATACTGTGATGCTGCCTATAGCTATGACTTATAAATACTACATAAAAAGCTAATAAATACTTGGTTTTCATGCTCCACTCAGTCTTTTTAGAATAAAATACTAAGGTTAAGGTAAACATTTCATATCATTTGCTTCAAAGCTGTTATTGTTTAGATCAATTGACTTAGACAATACACAGCTGAATATTCAACTGTAGTTTTGTAAAACAAAAATCAACTTCACTCTATGAACTACAAAAATAATACAGCCACTTACAGTCACAAAATAAGTCAATATTAATTCGATCTTGAAAATAAAATTAAATAAATGAATACTTTTTGACACATGCATTCTTATACTTTAGAAAGTTAATCTGCAAGTTTATTCAAAAGCTGTAACTTAAACAATCAATCTGATCTTTTTCGACTTTACCTCCAGTTCATCGTTTAGAATCTTTCTTTTTCTCTCAGCTTCTTTAATTTGTTTCCTTCGTTTCATCAGCCGACCAACGTTAAATCGTGGCATTTTCAAAATTGAAAAACTCCGCGTGGAAACCAAAAATCAAAAAAAAAAAAAAAGAAGGCCATCTCGCCGATTCCATCGCCTTCCAGATCCATTTCGAATAAATCAAATATTTTTCTTAATTAAAAAAATGAAAACAAGCCTCAAAAACCCTCCTTTAAAGGGCCACTTGGACGAAAATCGCTCCAAAATTAAAACTCTTTCATTCGAGCTGGAACTTTGCTGAAATAATCTAGGATACATTAAGAACCACCCACTGGAATATCTTTCTGATATTCGAAAGGAAAGGGCCAAAATTTTACGATTTATTTTCGTCCGCCATTAATTTCTTTGAATCACAGAATTCGACTCAAGAAGACTGGCACGAGTACTTATGACGTCATTTACTCAACCCAAACCAAAACATTGGTGGGTAATGTATGTGCCATGTTCGTAAAACTCGGTTTATTTGGTTTATTCAGAAAATATATAATGTTTCATTCGGTTTCCTAACTACTATATGACCAAACAATGTCTAGGCGCTGAAATTTTTCAGTTTCAATAATACTGACGATCATAATTCGAAAATTTCAATACATCTCGGCAAGCCAAGAATCACAACAAAGTAGGACGCATGGACGAGATTCTAGCGGTTCCATCGCGCGAAGTGACTGAGATATTCGGGATTCGAATCATTTTAAGGATAACAATTTTTCAAGGTATATTTACATACAAGGGCAAAGAACAACCCCACAATTTGGGTCCGCGAGACATCCGACACAATGAAAGAAAAACCTACGAGCTGAGTGACAGACGCCGCTGTCGCGCGAGTAATAAATAAGAAACCTTTGACATGTTCTATTACAAAGATGATATTAGATAATCGTATGTTTGTACCTATTCAATGCATAATAAACATTTTGAAGCAAATAATGACCGTTCTGTAGTAAATCAGCTAGGAGAATTACGAGATCACATTCTAAATTATTCGGCACATAGATCTAAGTATATTGTCACAAATCTTTATATCACAACGCAGAATTCAAAAGGCAATCGGTTGTTTTCATAACATCAATCACTATTAGATTACATTGAAACTTCAAATTTAAGATCTTTATATCATGGACAGTAGGTAGCAAATACAAATAATGAAATGAACGTAAGGAATTTTTATGAAAACCTCTTCCTAAGCATTGCTTCTTCTTCTAGTTCGGCTTCATCTTCATACATTATAATTTATGGTTCTAACTCTTCAGGATTGACAAAGCGAGCGTCCAAAGGAGTTTCCATCATATTTGAAGAGGTATCAAAGGTTTAAAAAAAGTCTGTTTAGAGATTCTTTTCACGATAACGCGTTTAAAACATCAAATAAACTTCAGGTAATTTAACAAGAAATGTATAGTCAAAACGACGCTAACATGACAGTGTTGAGTAAATGACGTCACAGCGTAAAACTGCTGTACATAATGACTCGTTGGCCGTGACACAAAGAAATTAATGGCGGACGAAAATAAATCGTAAAATTTTGGCCCTTCCCTTTCGAATATTAGAAAGATATTTCAGTGAGAGGTTCTTAATGTGTTCAAGATTATTTCAGCAAAGTTCCAGCTCGAATGAAAGAGTTTTAATTTTGGAACAATTTTCGTCCAAGTGGCCCTTTAACTTAGAAGAGACTTTAATTAAAAACATGCTCACTTCTACATGGTTAAAAAAATTCAAACATTCACCAGACCCTCCACATTTTGGTATCAAAATGTCGGTCTTGAATAGCTTTTAAGCTATTAAAACACCTATTAAAACACCTTCCCGCCTTTCGATTTTATCCTCGGGTAAATACGACGAATAAACGTCCATCCGAACGAAGGCCGATTGTGAATGTCGTTAATTCGGTACCAGGCTCCAAAAATCACCGCGCGTCCAATGAAAATCTGGTTACGCCAAACATTGTCGATTTAAGCGTGCGTTTTTGACCACCGCGAAATCAGACGAGTGCCTATCACCCATTTTTTTTTACTTTTTGGACGAAAAGTATAATGCATGAGCTTAAAGAATCAACAAAAAAAATTAGAATATTACGCGTCTTTGCATTTTTTTTTCTCGTAAGAATGTTGGAATTGTACTAAAATGGCAATTTCGGTCGAGCGCGGTTGGGGACTGGTACCTATGACGTAGCAGGAGTAACCGGGTTACTGTGATTGTTCTCTTGAAGCCACAACTGTGTGCTTTGCCTGTTGATCTTGAGATTATTAGAATTTATTTACTGTAAAAACTGAATCGAAAATGTCTACGACTTCTTCTTCATCCGACGAATGCTCTTTCTCTGACGATGACTCAGAATTCAAACTATATTCCGGGATACTACGATGTTGATAACGAGAATCAAGCGTCGGACAACTTGTTGAGCAACGATGAAGATGAGGAGATTGATGATGTGGTTCAGCCGTATTCAAACGAGCCCATGGCCGACGAAGAGTGGCTTAGAGAATATAAGAAAAGACAGGAGGAGAAAGAACGTAGATTAGAAAGTTTGAAACACCGTTTAGCGGGGAAAGAAGAACTTAGCAACTGGTAAGATATACACGTATCGTAACCGAAGTCTGTGTCTTCGTTATTTCTGTAAAGATCACGATTGCACTAGGTGTGATGATCGATAATTTTTGCTGTGAAATTTGTAGGTGCTCTTGTGGAAAATGCTCTACAGCCTTCCTACAGAATGCGAACGAGTGCTACTGTTGTAAAGACATGGAAAAATGCAGCGATGCTCTTTCCGACCAGTGGGTACTCGAGGAAATGCAGACGCCACCGAACTGCATAACACTTCATCCAGCATTTGAAACTGTTTGTTTGGATAGATGGTCACTCAGGCTATCCGCCGGAAAATACAGAACTATAGATGGGAGAAGTTATCGACAAACCGGTTTGGAAGAAAAGGAAGTCAAGCGTCTTTGATTGTAGATAATCTAGCACGAAGTTCAGGCTATAGCTTGTCATACTTGTACCGATAGTATAAAGAATTCAGATATGAGCTAAATTTTATCGCTTGTGACCTTGAGTAGCTTTGTTTTATGAGCTCATTTTGTTTTCCCTTATCCTCAGTGTGCTTTTGCCAGCTTTATTTGTACCTCTGTGACCTGTTTACACCATAAGTTGCCATGCCTGTGATCAAATATTTTTGGACTAAATGTTTCAGAACAGTTTCTCTATTTTTCTGAGGAAAAAGTGCTTATTATTTTTTCACTATCAAGAGGAAGGTGCTGGCTAGCTCACTAGTAAAATATCTCTTTATTATTATTTTCAAAACCTGTGTAATAGAAAATTTGACGAATACACATTTCTAGTCTCTAATTCCAAGTTTTCTTTTGTGACTATTGCTTTGTCATCCTCATCATTATTGTGACGTTGTTTGCGTTCGGCGAGCGGTTTGATCGACGAATAACACCTTTCTGATCAACAATCTTAAACTTTACTTTAACCTTTTCTTGTTTACATCGATTTACATTGATCAACAATAAAAAAGGGATCACAAATGGGAATCAAAGGGATCATAAAGGATCATAAAGGGTCATAAAGGATCCTAAAGGGTTCGACCATTTGCCCGCCAACCTCCCTTCTCTCCGCTCTCGACCATGTGCTTCTATCCCATGATTTCACTCCACAGGTAACCCATTAACATTGCTCCCCAAAAATAAACATATTTTTTACAACAATAACAACAATGTCAATTTTTTATCAGTTCTTCATGGCTCCTCGTCGGGGATTCCCGGTTCTTCCTGTTCAGCTTCTAGGAGGAGGACCAACTTAGCAATTGGTCGATCCAGCGTTGAACCCTTGGAAGTACGAACCGTTACTGATCTGACGAAACCTTGATCATCCGAATGTGTAGTTATCACTTTAGCTAAAGGCCACTGACTTCGGGATGTGTCGCTGTCCTTTACTAGTACTATGTCTCCACTAACAAAGTTACGTCTCTTCCGTTGCCACTTGGGTCTTGCTTGTATGTTCTGCAGGTATTCTGTTTTCCATCTGCTCCAGAATTGATCCGTCAGATGTTGCACTCGTCGCCACCTCTTTCTGCAATACATATCCTCTGTTTGGAACTTGCCGGGTGGTGGTAAGACGATCTTTGACTTTCCGGTTAACAGCATACTTGGAGACAGCGGTATTGGAGACAGTGGATCGTTGATCGTGTCTACGGTGAGGGGACGACTATTTATAACTGCTTCAGCTTCACAAATAAATGTAGTAAGTGATTCTTCATCGAGTCTTGATCCATGTTCCTTCATCAGGGCTGCTAAGATGTTCCGAACTGACCGAATTTGTCTTTCCCAAGCTCCACCGAAATGACTGGCAGTGGGAGGGTTCTTGATCCAATCAATATCATTCTTTAGGAGTTCAGATCTAATCTTGTCGTCATCCATTTCGTCGATCGCTTTTTTCAACTCGTTCTCTGCTCCAACAAGATTGGTTCCTTGATCACTGTACAACTGTCTGATAGGACCTCTTCTTGCGACAAATCGGCGCAACGCTTGTATAAAAGAATCTGCATCCAACGAATGGGCTACTTCAATGTGTACTGCTCTACTGGATAGGCACGTAAATAATGCTCCATATCTCTTTACTTCTTTGCGTCCGATCTTGATATACCACGGCCCAAAATAATCCACGGCAGAATTAGTAAATGGTGGTGCGGCTTGCAGACGTGCATCAGGTAGGTCTGCCATCTTCTGCTCACCTACATTTCCGCGTAGGAAGCGACATCTCACACATTTGGCAAGCAAACTTCTAATCGCGTGGCCGCCACTGACAACCCAGTATCCGTTTGCACGTAGTTCGTTTAATGTGATGCCTCTTCCACTATGCTGTGTTCCTTCGTGATAATGGCGAATAATCAACGTTGTAACATGTCCCGACTTTGGGAGTATGATAGGATTTCTTATAGCATCATCTACTGCCGCTCTTCTGAGTCGCCCACCGACTCTGAGTATTCCGTTGGAATCCAAGTAGGGGTCTAACTTGTAGAGTGTACTAGACCTCATGACTGACTTCTTATCTTTGTCCAGTTTTCGACTTTCGCCTTTCGCTCGCGTTTCTATGTCCTTTAGCAATGATATGTCCTTTTCAAAGGCACTTGCTTGCGTAAGCTTGATAATTTCTGTTTCGGCTTGCTTCAAATCGCTCACTGTGACAGGACTACAACTCTGTTGGCGGTCTTCCTTTATGATGTTCTTTAACTGTTGTTTGTACTTTAGGCACCAGGCCACTACTGCTCTTGCTCTTGTCCACTTTGAGAATCTTTCTAGACGCTGTAGCACATTGCTCCTTTCTTGAACACGTTTAGCATGCACTATGACTTTCTTGACTTCTGGATTGTCATCATCCAGCTGGAGTTTACATGATGGCTGTTGAGGCCATTGTTCTTGTGACTGCCAAAGGAACTCCGGTCCACGAATCCATTTTGACTGCTCGACAAATTTTCTTGGCATCAGTCCTCTCGAACCTTCATCTGCTGGGTTCGAGGCAGACTCAACAAATCTCCAGCTGCCTGGGGACGTGAGATCTCTGATAATCTGCACCCGATTTGCTACATATACATGAAAACGTCGCGCTTCGTTACTTATGAAGCTCAACACTACTTGACTATCAGACCAGTAGAACTCTTCGAGACTTTCGTATTCTAGTTCTTTCTTTAGTGCATCAGCTACCTTTACTGATGTTGTGGCTGCTGCCAGCTCTAGCCTTGGGATGCTTACAGCTTTCTTTGGTGACACTCGTGCCTTGCCTGCCACGAGTGCACAGTGTATCTTGTTGTGTTCATCCACTAATCTTATGTATGAACACTGTCCATAACCTTTCGTTGACGCATCCGACAGGCTGTGGAGCTGTGCCGAGACGACTTTACCGAAATCTGGAGCCTTAAAGCATCTTGGTATGTTGAGCTGATCAAGACATGCAAGCTGACCTCTCCATTTGTTCCAACGCGTTTGGATGTCTTCGGGTACTGGTTCATCCCAGCTACATTCTTGACAAATGTCTTGAAGGATCTGCTTTCCGATTAGCACAACGGGGGCTATAAACCCCAGTGGGTCGTAAATTGAACTCAGAGTAGATAAGATACCTCTTCTTGTACAAGGTTGATTCTTTAGTTCAATTCTAAACTTGAAGGTATCCGACTCTATGCACCAGTGTAGGCCTAACGCTCTTTCTATCGGGAGCCTTTCTCGACAGAGGTCTAGATCCTTGACGTTGTCCGCTCGGTGTTCTTTTGGCACTGATTCTAAGACTTTGCGACTATTGCTTACGAACTTAGTGAGATTAAATCCGCCTCTTGCGCAGAGTGCCTTGACATCTTGCAACAACTTGATTGCCTTTTCCTCGTTTTCAACTGACTTCAAGGCATCGTCGACGTAAAAGTTCTTTCTTAGGGTGTCTACTGCCTCTTTTCCGAATTCCCTCGCATTATCTTCTGCTGTGCGTCTCAATGCGAAGTTGGAACAACCCGGTAATGAGACACCGCCAAAAAGGTGGACTGTCATATAGTATTCTTCTGGTCGATTGTTGAGATTCCCGTCAGGCCACCACATGAAACGCAGGAAATCTCGATCTTGATCGTTGACTCTGACTTGGTAGAACATTTTCTCTATATCACCCATAAACGCGATCTTCTCCATTCTGAACCTCGTCAGCATACCTATCATCTGATTCGTCAAGTTTGGACCTTGCAACAGATTGTCGTTTATGGATTCCCCTTGGTATTTGGCGGAACAATCAAATACCACACGAATCTTCTGTGGTTTCTGTGGGTGATATATCCCGTGATGGGGTATATACCAAACCTTGCCAACAGGAGTCTTTAATCTTTCAGGTGCAACCTTGACTGCATGTCCCTTGTCTACGAGGTTTGACATGAACGCTGTATAATCATCATGATACCTTTTATCTGTCAGTAGTCTCTTCTTTAGACTGTTCAAACGTTGCAACGCTTGCTCACGATTATTTGGAAGTTGAACGTTCTCACTCGTGAATGGGAGGGGCATTTCATAGTGATTGTCCTCACAGAGTCTAATTCCTTCTTCTGCCATCTTGATGAATCTGCGATCTTCCTGTGACATGCCTGTTCCACTTTCTCTTTCTGAGAAATCTACTTCGAACATTCGTGATACTGCTTGAGGGGTTATCAATTCCTTGGATGCTCTTTCTATGTTTATGTAGCCTCTCTCCGCAATAGAATCATCAGCTTCCTTTACTTGTATTCTATTACAATTGACTGAGGCCTTACCCCTGCTGCACACCGGACCGTTCACGTACCAACCTAGCAGAGACCGTACAGCGTAAGGACCGTCTTCATTTCCATGTATTACTTCTCTTGGCCGTACTGCGCTTGGGCAATTTAGTCCGATAAGGAGACCTACTTCTAGGTTTTCCATATAAGCAGGTATAAGTTCTGTCATGTTTAGCAGATGAGGCCATTCGTAGCCAATTTCCGGTCTTGGAATTTCTGCTCGATCTACAGGAATCTCCTTTCGAACGTAAGTTCTCGGTAAGCTTGCCTCTGCATCTCTTTGCGTGAAGTGAACTGCCACGAGGCCGTCTACAGCTTTCGTTTCAATCTCTTGACTACCATGTAGGGTGCCCAACAGTATGGTGGTTTCACTTCCAACCATGCCTAACTTCTGTAACGTCTCCGCCTTGACAAAGGTGCCGCCACTAGCATTATCGAGAAGAGCATAAACTTGAATTCTCTTATCAGGATTGTTCCTGTGATATAGCCACACTGGTACTATGCCCATACTCACTGGAATGTCACCTGCTTCCGTTACCTCACAGATTGCGGTACACGCGTTATTGACTTTGCCTTCAGTCTTGGTTTCGTTGCTCTGTGATGACACTTCGCTGCTCTTACTATCTTTATCGCCTTCACTGCCTTTGACACTCGTGTTCTTGGAAGATCCTTGAAGTGATGGTTTCCAATCGTAATCATGTAATGAAGTGGGATGCTTCCTGTTGCAGACCTTGCACGATCTCTTTCGTTTACAGTACTTCGAGGTGTGTCCATTGTTGTAGCAACCGTAACACAAGTTCTTTTCTTTGATAAAGTTCCTTCTGTCAACTAGACATTTTGCCTTGAATGCTGGACATTCATCTATGTCATGTAAGCTGGAACAAAACAAACAACTACTACCAGTGTTCATTACTTTAGCACTGTTGTCAACTAAAGATACGTTTGTAGCGAAACTTGAACCTTTACTTCTTTGAATCTTTCTTCCACCAATGGTTGGCCTTTCCCTTCGCGGTTCCTGCACTTTAACGGTATCCTCTGAGTAGATAGGATCTGTGGCTAGATCGGCTTGTTCGGCTACAAATTCCACGAAGTCTGCAAATTCGGCTATCCTTGACTGTGCATTGGCTATTCTGTTGGACTTTTCACACCACTTTACACGAAGATACCTTGGTAACTTCTCCCACAACTGACGCAGGACATGGGTTGTGTTTAGATCACTCATGTAGGCAATGCCTATCATTGCATTTCGTGCTTGTTCTAATGCAATAGAAAATTGCTGTAAACTAGCCCCGTCATTTGGTTTTACTGCAGGCCAATTGCAAAGCCTTGCAATGTATGCACTTGCTATCTTGAAAGGATTTCCAAAGTGTTTCTTTAGTAATTGCTTGGCTACCTTGTACGAGTCTTCTGACTTGATTTGCATGCATCCCTTCATTGGCTCTTTAGCCTTACCATCTGTATACTGTTCCAAAAAGTATAAGCATTCAATGGGGCTCTCTACCTTTGATTCTATTAGTGTTTCAAAGGCTCTAATAAATGCTGGATATTCCATTACATCCCCTGCGAATATGGGTGGCTTGTGTGAGGGTAACTGACTTCTGGTTTGATGCTTCACAATTAGTTCTGATAACTCATTCTGCTTTCTTTGTACTTCAATGAAGCTCTCTTGGGCGCTTTCATAAGCTTTGTGATCAAATTTGTCAGCTGTTTGTACTACTGCTGGGGTGCTCGTCCACCCTTTCATTGTGTGAGGGGGTCTGGGGACCCACCCTGAGGCTGGTGGATGCAAAGCTGAGCCTTCACTCAATTGATGTGCTACTATTGGGGTAACAATTGACGATGTGACATTAGCTACAAATGGTGCAGGGTTATTCTGCGATTCGCCAGATATTATTTGACTTGTATTGTTATTCCCGGCCAAAGAACTTGAGGAGGATGTGACAGTGCGTGGCATTTCTTTAGTTGCTATGGCAGCTGAGGAGATTTCAGCTGGATTGTCATTCTTGTAGCACTCATTCCTACCCTCACTTCTCACATGTTCATTCTCGTACTCTTCATAGATTCTTTCTTCTGTCTTAGCTTCTGCTAGCTCTTGCTTTAGCTGGAGCTCTTCAGTCGCTATTTGCAAAGCTTGTTTTTCCTTTAGGAAAGCTGCCTTAATTTCTAACGCTGCTGCTTTAGCTTTAGCTTCAATCAACTTTGCTCTGGTCGCTGAGGAAACGCGAGAACGGCGAGAACCTTGAGAAATTTGAGACTGTGTTTCGACAACATTTGCATATTTCTCTTTCACACTGTTTTGGAAATCTACAACGCTTTGCTTGAAATGAAATATTTCCTTATCATGAATACCATGCCATTCTTGGGCCAAATCAATGTCATGTTCGTCTTCTAATATCTCAATATAACGTTCGTGGACTTCTTGAAACTTAATAACTAGCTGGTCAAAATATCCCATCTCTATTTGTACGATTCTTTCGTTTTCAAGGTTAGATAACAATGGCTTGATTTTGTTCATCTGTCTGGTAATATTCGACAACGCGTACTTACGATTCTCCTTGCGCTTTTGTGTCTCAAATTCTTTACCTTTAGCTGTCGGAATCCTTTCTCTGGCACCAGTACAATTTTCTGCAGTCAAATCGCCTTCCTTTTTACCCATTGAACCGTTGAAATCCATTTCGTTGTTGTTCTCCGGGTGCTGTAGCGGCGAAATGACGACTGGCGAATTCGACATAAATTCGGTTGGAAGCTTTGGAATATTAACTGCTAAACTATTCATTAGACCAAGAAGACCAAATTCTTGAAATTCGTTCTCTATATTATCCATTTCTGCTGTCCATCGGTTGATCCTTCGCTTGGAGGCTGAACTCTCAGGTCGAACTGTGACGTTGTTTGCGTTCGGCGAGCGGTTTGATCGACGAATAACACCTTTCTGATCAACAATCTTAAACTTTACTTTAACCTTTTCTTGTTTACATCGATTTACATTGATCAACAATAAAAAAGGGATCACAAATGGGAATCAAAGGGATCATAAAGGATCATAAAGGGTCATAAAGGATCATAAAGGGTTCGACCATTTGCCCGCCAACCTCCCTTCTCTCCGCTCTCGACCATGTGCTTCTATCCCATAATTTCACTCCACAGGTAACCCATTAACAATTATTATGTGTAAACATGAACAATATAATAAAAACATTCTTTGCAGACATTATTTATAGAAATAAGAATTTCAATAATATTCATAATAATTTATAATATTCATTAAGCGACTTGTTTCTTTGTTTTAGGTTCATGAAGAAGTGTTGCTTACAGAGAATTTATACATCTGGTTTATGATCGTGTTGGAAAGAACAGAATACCACTTCCTGCATGTGCCTATCATGCAATAAGAAGCAAGTTTCAACCTAAAGACAGCAATGAATGTTTTGTTGGGTTTGAAGATGAGGATGAGGAAATGGATGATTAAATTAGAAAATTTCTACAACATAAAAATATAAATATCATGTAATGGTATTTCTTCTGTTTTTTGGACAGTCGAGAACAAATTTGTGGTTCTTCATCGGGTTTTTGCATAGTCGGCAACGTCTGGGTTGCTTCTCTGCTGGTACAGGTCTGTTGACTGGGACAGCCTCACCCACTGAAACATAAAAAAGTCAAACTTATTTAGAGCAAATAAAAAATATCTTCAGTAATACCACAGCCTATTGCTAAATGAAAATATTTTATTTGACCTTAATACTATAATACCAATAAAATATACCTGGTTCAGTTCCAGAGACCTCTTGCACCACCATTGACTTCCTTTTTTTCCACAACTGCAATGCTCCATTTCTAGATTGCTTCTCCAACATAGTATTCATGGGCGCTGGTGTCATGGCTTCCAATTCCTCTACTGCTGCAGGCAACTTTTTCTCTTGTTTGGTCTCAATAAATGTTGTGTAAATGTCTTCAATATAATCTGTTAACAAAACAAAGATAAGAAATACATGTAAGTTAAGGTCAAATATTTTAGAGCTAGTAGGTATACCGTTTTTATACCATGATTTGGCTTTACTCTAACACTCCGAACAGTTGCTTCGCCGTTTTTGAATTTGGGATAAACTATCCTAACTTGTTCTGTCCCATCTTCGCTGTGTCGGACATCACGTTGAAGGTTGTAATTAAAAAGGACAGCTGCAATTATGTGCCTGGAAAAAACAATTTCAAGATTTAAAAAAATAACTTTAATGTACTTTGTATTGACTGCTTTTACAAGTGGTAGGCTCTAAAGTGTGACCACTGTTGTATTAGCATGGTTTTATTGTTCTTCTGATGTTGATTTAATATTCACCCAGATGAAAGCATGCAAATACACTGTCACCAGTCACACTTTTGTGCCTTACATTATGATTGCGAGCTTGACTTTATTTGCACTATGCATTGTACAGACATATTTATATTCATTATGTCCATGATCATTAACTCCAAGTGCACACAAAGTACCCAGAGTACCTTACTTAGAAATGTATAATTCATTGATGATTTACCTGCAGTACATCCCTTGATAAGAGTAGGCTGTCATTTTTGGTGCATACTGGTTTACAACAGAGTGAAAACCCTCTAAACAACTTGTCTGGGCCAATGGTGATGCCTTCTTGATGCCCTTCATCAATGAGGGTTTCGTTAAGACAGAACACACTTTGTCGTAAACTGGTGTATCTACAGAAAAAGACATTGCATCAGCAAAAATAAGATTAAAAGATTGAGGTCCTTTTGAAATTCATTCAAAGACCTATGAAAATGGAGTAGTGGCATGATATGGGCAAAAGTTTTATTGGGTTAAAGGGAGAAAGCATTCTCTTTGAACTCACCATGAATAACCCTGGTTTTGCTTTAATTAGCAATGACATACATACCTTCTTCAAGCCATCTTCTATCCCCTATTAGCTCCTCATGTGCACACTCATTAAATTTGTCATTTTCTAGGTCAGAATGCTTGTTGATGATATAGGACAAAAATGAAACAAATTTGGCCCATATCAATTCCCCATCTCCAGATGGCGTGGAAGTGGCACTCCACAGCAGGTGATTTTCGCAAGGCTTGATCCAGTCGGACAGACATTCCCCATCTTTCTCCTTGCTGATCTTAGTTAGGACTTTGTGTACCTCTAAAGAAAATAAAAATAGCAATAAGTTCTATGATATTTGGAACAAGATAAAATTGCATAATAGATGCATAATAACTGTAAATCCTTTCCCATAACTTTGTTTTGAACTCTGCTTTGACATGCTGGCAAACATTAAGCAATATTCCTTTTAATATGATTCCAAACACTCAACTCTTTTGCAGATGCCACAGATCAAAGTAGTGTTTGATGTTCTTAAAATTTTCCCTCATGAATTTTGCAATGGACGTATGGCGATCTGTGATAAGGGAGTCGAAAGCAAGTCCAGATGCCACAAGGCTTTCCATGCATTTTCTAAATGCAAGGGGCTCCATTGCTTGGCTGTTACCTGCAACATTTCTCTAATATAAAAACAACAAAAGTGTAAAGAACAGACAAATTATCAAGGAAAAAAAGAAGAACCATCCACCTTAAGACAAAAGAAGTCCCTGAATTTGTTAGCCAACATTACCAAGGTTTGTTGTTGCAAGCATACCTCTGTTTAGAGCCCTCCCCACCCCTGTGTGTGGGCAGTCCCTTGTTCCACTTACGAAAAAACATGAATGCAAGTGAATAACTAAATTCCTGGAATGTTTGCAAAGTATTATTGTTTTTATGCATAATCATTTTGTACCTGAGTTAATGAGAAGTCAAAGATAAGGGGAACAGTACAACAGAAAATGGTATATGCACAGTACTTGGCACTATGGCCCATACTATCGTGGCGCCCATCTCCAGCAACAACCAATGGCTGCCCTGTTTCTTTCAGCTTGGCGAACATGTCTTGCTGATATTTTTTCCAGTATAAATGGATTGTGGGAAACAATTTCGTCTGTCAAAAAAAGTGAAAGAAGCTTTCAAATTGGTTATTTTTATTATGTAATTACATATGTGAGCATAACTAGTTAGTAGTAGCAGCAGTAGTAATAATTAGTAGCAGCTGTTAGAAGCTAGCATTTATGTTATTATTAGCATTAGCATTATTTTCTTATATGCACATAGAAATTAAGGCAATACACAGACAAAATACAGTCACATGCACATGTACTCACAGCTTGGTGCTTGAAGTAAGTCTAGGGTAATGCAAGCCAGGCCCATGTTCTTGAAGACTTGAATGACTTTTGATGGAGAGGCCCCTGAAACCAAGATCGAAAAGCAAAGCAAGAAATTCATGGCTGGCATCTTGGTTGCTGTCATGTTAGGCTGGCTTTCCCAGGTATTCCTTGGTGATGGACAATGGGGGTTGACACATATGGTGGTAATCTGGACCATTGTTCCAAGGGCAGTGGACTCTACAAAGGGCTTCTCAGTCTTGCATGCAGGACATATATTGAACAGCAGGAGCAGCCTAGACAGGAACACTATAAACTTTGGCTGGGATCTCAAATTGTCAGAGTCCTTGGTCCTATAACATAAGGGAATTCAAAATGAATATATGTTGGCCAGGCCTTACAAATACATTCATTCAAGAGTTTATTATTGCTCTCGAAATAGTTATTATGAAGGGCACAAATCCTTTTCTGGAAACAGATTGTGTAGAGTGTTACACCTAAGAACACATATTAGACATATATTAACAAATAGCTATTTTCTTTTTGCTCTTTTCTATTTTCTCGTTGGTGAACCTAACTTACTTTATGACTTGTGGTTTTTCATCATCTTGAGTTGTTTCTGCATCCGTCATATCTGTCTCCGTTTCAGTTTCGGTTTCCGAGAACAATTTATACTCTGGAGAAGAAATCTGTGGTTCTTCTTCGATAATCATATCTTCGTCCTCGCCCTCGCTCTCCACAGCTACGATTTCATCATGAACAGGTTCCTCGGTGGTCACGTTCTCTGAAGTGGCTGTCATGCCAGAACTTTCAGTTACAGGTACTGTGTATGTGAATAAAACCTTGCTTCAATACCGAGACAAAATAATAATACTATGGACATAAGTTTCAAACCTTTTAGCTCCCGAATTTTAGTTTGCTGTTCTTCTATTTTCTTTTTTAGGTCGATGATCTTGTTTCGGAGCTGCCGATTATGACTGCACAATTTCTTGCAGCCCAAACACTCTGGTGTTTGACAGGAAGCATCATGAAACTACAAAGGAAGAAAAATTATGTTTTTAGGATCGGTAAACAAGTTTTGATCCTGAGAACTAATACTTTATCTGCAACAAACGACTTACAGGCTGTTCAACAGGAGTAGAGAAGTCGGCTGGTTCACTGTTACTAGAGCAACATGTTGTCGTATTGTCTTCTGGCGTCGTCGTTTGTTCAGGATCTTGTGGGTCTTGCTCAGTACCCGGCACATGGTTATTTTGATAAATTGTTTCCTTCAGCAATTCCCTTACGATCTACATGGAAAATAAAGACAAAATTGTGAGCTGAAAACAGATCCAGTTAAGCAAAAAAGAACATGACATACTTACCCGGCGATGCCCTCTCGTGGAGCTAGAAGCATTGTTGACTTGTTCGCTTGGTTCTTCGTCTTGTTTCTTGTGGATGGATGGAACAGCGTCTTCTTTTAAGACAGTACTGGGTACAAACGGCGTCCCAGGAATAGATATAAAACGGCTTTCAAAGTCCTCGGCCCGAAAATGCTCTGAACAAAGTCGAGAGTTTGCAGTCGGTGACCATTTTGCACGCTTCGTGCGGATAAAGTTGACCCACAGTCGTCTTCGTTTCTTGTCTGACTCGTTGTCGTTGGGAAATTTATGAAGTCCGATGTTCTTGGAAGTATCAGGAACATTCGAACACCCCCCAGCAACACATCTGTACGGCATATTCTCTTTCGAAACGCGACATAAACTAAATAAGAATACTCGAATTGCGAAGAACTATGATATTTACTACTACGAAGCTGTCTTTCCGTCTTTTACCAGTGTTCATGCAAACCCGTCTTACTCGCGTACGTCATTGATCCAGGACCTCAATTCATCAATTTGCTCGGCCAAAAAAGCACAGGAAGCTGAAAACATGTTCTTTCACCTGTTTTTTTGCCTTGGGAAAGTGTCAGAAACGGTAAAAAATGAAATTTTTTTTTGAAATTATTATTCCCAGAGGGTTGTACTTTTCGTCCAAAAAGTAAAAAAAATGTGTGATAGGCACTTTAAGTTCTGTTAAACAATTCACTTAAAACAAACGTCTGATTTAATGGCATGTATAAAAAAATGACATGACGTCACTGTATTGTACGGTGGCTTGTAAGGGCCAACCACATACAAAAAAACTTGCCTTTTATCGCGCGATAAAGCCTCTCTGATTATCGCGCGATAAAGCAACTTATCGCGCGATAAAACAACTTATCGCGCGATAACAAAACTTAGTCACTATCGCGCGATAAATATCAACTTATCGCGCGATAAAACAACTTATCGCGCGATAACACTTTACTAGTGTTCAGGCTCCTACGGTCATTACGCAGTAGTATAGGGAATGGGGGTTCCAGCGCAATCTCAACACGGGGTAAGACCCGCGTCAAAAATCCACCTACGGACGACCCCCACTCCAAGTGTGGTTGAGGGCAACAGCGCACTTAAATATGTTAGTCTATATATGGAGTGCGAAGAATGTAAGAGAACTTTTAAGAAAGAAGCGGATTTGAAAAAGCATTTGAAAATGAAGACGAAGTGTATGAGCAGTTATGATTGTGGATGTGGTAAGAAGTTTGAGACTAAGGTTAAATTGTTTTGGCATTGTCAGGACTGTGAGTACGACTACGACGACCTAAAAAGTGCTTGGTATTAGGTATAAAATATTTCCTATTATATAGATGGAATCCCAAAGCAACTTCAGCACGGTGTCAATACCCGGTAACGGTGAGATTGACGTTAGACAGTTTTGGCGTCAGTCAGAAAGGAAGGTTAAAAGGACTCTCCGAAAAGGTATAGAAGAATTAGGAGCCCTGAAAGCGAGCATAATGGTAGAAGTAAGTTTGTCAAAAGACGAGGTAATGACGACAGCAATGTTGCGATCAAAGTCGTTAGTGATATTAGAATCCACGAATCTGGATAGGTCACTCAGTGAAGCCTTAGAAGCAATAATGGAGTCGCTGTCTAACTACACGAAAGAAGGATCGGGTTGGACAGTAGAGGAGGTTGAAGGAATAGAGATAAGTATGGCCAGGTACGTACCCATACGAGGGGGGAGTTACGTACCGCTACCAACGTGGGTAGAAAGGAAGAAGGCTATTGTAAACGTGAAGAATGAAGACAATCGATGCTTTATGTGGGCAATCAGGTCTGCACTGTATCCAGCAGAGAAGGATCCCTGTAGGACAAGTAAGTATCCCACAGACGATTTAGAGTGGGATGGTGTGGAATTTCCCAGGCAGTTGATAGACATCCCCATATTTGAGGAAATAAACGATCTAGCAATTAACGTTTACGGAGTCAGAGAGCAGACGATAGTACCGTTAGTTCTGTCAAAAAGTAAAGGAGAGCGCGTACATTTATTCTACCACGGCGGACACTACTCATGGGTTAAACACATTAGCAGACTATTCTACAGACATACTAAGCACAAAGGCAAAAAGTACTTCTGCGACTGCTGCTTGCTGTCATTTACATCCTTAAATGCCCTAAAGAAACACGATGAGATCTGCCGCGGAGTCGAAGAAGTGGCGCAACGGATCCAGATGCCCACCAACAAAGAGCTTTCATACGCAAACCATCCATAGCAGATGCAAGTGCCTTACGTGATATATGCAGACTTCGAAGCGTTGATAACTAAGGAAGAGCAGAAACGTGGTGCCACGAATAAGGTAGGATTACACGAGATCTGCTCCTTTGGTTACATAGTAGTCAAATCAGACGGTAAAGCAAACCCTCCTGTGATTTACCGAGGTAAGAACGCAGCTAATGAGTTTCTAGAAGCATTGCGAGAAGAGGAGGGGGAGATAAGAGAACAATTAAGACGTCCAAAGAAGATGGAATTCACCAAAGAGAACCAGGAGGCTTTTAACAAGGCAAAAAAATGCCACATTTGCCAACATACGCTTCTTCAGTTTGGAAGACGAGCCAAGAAAGCGTGGGATGAAGATGGAAAGTATCTAGGAGAAGCTCATTTTAAATGCGGGAAGTATGCTAAGAAAGGTGAGAAGCCGGGAAAGCCCTCCACGCACTGCATTCACTGCCACAAAGCATTTGTTGAGGATTTCTATGTGGATAAGGTTAGGGATCACTGCCACATCACTGGTAAATACAGAGGAGCGGCTCATTGGAAATGCAATATAAACTTCAAAGTAAATCCAGATATGGAGATTCCGGTGTTCTTTCACAACCTCCGCGGTTACGACTCCCATTTGCTACTACAAGGAACAGACGGCTCCGACGTCAAATGCATACCCAACAACAAAGAGCGCTACATGTCCGTAACTGTGGGTAAGCTAAAGTTCTTAGATTCGCAGCAGTTTATGGCGGACTCCTTGGCAAACCTCGTAAAGTATAACACCAACTTTCCCATTTCCAGTCAATATGGTGCGGAAAGGAAAGGAGTCTACCCATACGAATACATGGATTCCTGGGATCGATTCAAAGAGTCCCTACCACCCAAAGATCGCTTCTACAGCACCCTAAACGAGTCCGGCATAAAGGATGAGGAGTACCAACATGCGTTAGACGTGTGGGAAAAGTACTCCTGTGAGAACATGGGGGACTACCACGACATCTACCTAAGGTCTGACGTAGTGCTGCTTGCAGACGTTTTCCAAAGCTTCAGAAAGATGGCTATAGAATATTACGGATTGGATCCCGCTAATTTCTACACGGCTCCTGGGCTCAGCTGGAGTGCTTTGTTAAAGAAGACAAATGCGCAGTTGGATCTCCTAACGGAGTACGACATGTACCGCTTTATGGAAGACGGTATTCGTGGCGGCGTATGCGGACCCAGCCGACGTTACGCCCGCGCAAACAACCCCTTAGTAGAGCACGACCCAGAGAAACCAACCACATACATTTACTACCTGGATGCGAATAACCTTTATGGTTGGGCAATGTCACAGTACCTACCTGTGAGAGACTTCGAATGGGATCCAGTGAAGCCGATAGACTTCTACATGCAGGTAGGAAAGGAGGAAGACAAGGGTTACGTTTTAGAAGTGGATCTGGAGTACCCAGAGCGCCTGCACGACGAACACAATGAGTTCCCCTTAGCACCAGAAGCGATAGAGATACCATTTAAGCAGCTAAGTCCGCTGCAAAAGCAAATGTGCCCTGGTTACAAACCGTACAGGAAACTAACTATGAACCTGATGGATAAGAAGAAGTATGTAGTACATTACCGCAACCTGCAGTTCTACGTGCGACACGGAATGCGCGTAGAGAAGATCCACAGAGTCCTAAAATTCACGCAGGAACCCTGGATGCGCCCCTACATTGACTTTAACACGCAAAAGCGTACCGCAGCGAAAAATGACTTCGAGAAAAACCTCTTCAAACTGATGAACAACAGCGTGTTCGGAAAGACAATGGAGAACATCCGCAAGCGCGTAAGCGTAAAAATAGTCAGCACCAAAGAGGAAGCAGAAGCATACGTGTCACAGCCAGGCTTCGTTAGATACGTAGAAATGCTGAACTTCTACGTGATTCACATGAAAAGGGCAAACCTCTTACTAAACAAGCCCGTTTACACAGGCTTTACGGTGCTGGATCTATCGAAGCTGCTTATGTACGAGTTCTACTACGATAAGCTTAAGCCAAAGTACGGAGACCGCTGCCGCCTCCTATACACAGACACCGACTCCCTAATTCTAGAAGTGCAAACGGAAGACGTTTACAAAGACTGCCTCCCCGACATAGACGAGTACGACACCAGCGGTTACCCGAAGGAGCACTTCCTTTACTCTGCGAAGAATAAGAAGGTAATTGGGAAGATGAAAGACGAAATGTTAGGAAAACCCATAGTAGAGTACGTGGGTCTGAAACCAAAGATGTACAGCGTGCTAAAGTTAGACGGCGTAGAAAAGAAAGCTAAAGGCGTAAAAAAGTACGTGGTTAAGAAGGACATTACGCACGAGTCCTACCTCAACGTATTACGAACACGCAAGGAACAGCGGCATAAGATGAACAGCCTGCGCAGCTATGGTCATCAGATACATAACGTCACGCAGGAGAAGGTGTCACTGTCTGCATTTGACGGTAAGCGATGGATGTGTGATGACGGAGTGCATACGATAGCATTCGGACATCACACGATAAGCAGTTCTTCCATGACGAACCCACGTGTGGGGCCATCGTGAAGATAATACAAGATGGGCTGACCCTTCTTAGCTATTACGCTTCGGATCTGGTAAGTTTCCAAAGACCAATTAGGATCCGTAGCTCTTTTGGATCCTCCTTCTAATTCACCCGGTCCGTAGAGATATCGGACTGTGACATTACCTAATTTTTTTTCATGGGGGAAGACCGCCCTCGAACTTCTGACGTAGGACTTGTGTTCCACGTGTTTCTTCTTCATAGCATCCTTGGGTTTTATCCCCGTAGCCCTGGCCGCCTCGTTATTTAAAGCCGCGACGACCTGGGGAAGCCTCTGTGTCCATTCCCTGTTGCGTTTGGAGGGATCTTCCAGCTCTTTCCAATACTGGTACCCAAAGAGGCGCTCGGCCAAGGTCTTATTGAATCTTTCGACGATGCTCTGGCCCCTGTGGTACTCTGCCTCGGCTCTCCTAATCTTAGTGTCGTGGTCTTTCAGGGTCTTAGTAACCACGCCCATGAACTCTGTCCCCGCATCCACTTGCAGCAGCTTAGGCCATTTCAAGACGCGCTTATAAATCCTACCTAGGGCTTCTGCGACTTCCCCAGAATCCTTACTGGTTATGGGTTCGGCGTCCTTGTATCTGCTTGCGATATCAACTACGGTCAAAGCGTACCTATAGGTCTTCTTTCTCACCTTGTCGTGCGGTAAGAAAAGCAAATCTGCCTGATGAACTTCATTAGGGGTATTTACGGTGAAGCTGGGCCTGGGAATGTACTTCGGCACGGGAAGATAAACCTGCCAGATGGTTTGTTTTCTTAGCCAGTTCTTAGCCGTTTCATCTGATACCCTGGCCGCGGTCGCGAGTTTCTTGATAGCTGACGCTCCTTTCCAATAGCCTTCAGGCCCATAGTAAATCCTTTTGAGTTTGTCCTCTACGCGGCCCATTATATGAATAGAATCGCGCTTCGCTTGATTCAAGCGAAGGATAGGACAAGATTGATTTGACGTCCATTGAAATCCACCGTCTCTCCGTCCACTTTAATGGTGATGTTTATGCTTTCTACCAAATTAGACAAATCATAGCTCAAAGAAATGGGAGTGTATTCTACTGGGTCAAATGGATTACCTTTGGGCAGAAACTTGGACATAAGAGAAGACTTTTCTCCATTGTTGTAACTATGGACCAAGTCGCAATAGACTTCGTAAGAGGATGCGACTTTCCATTTCACAGGTATGGCTGTGTTGGTAATTTCCTTGCCTGAGACACCTAGTAAAGATCCTAATGCATCAGTTTTTCCTAGGGTTACCGAGCAATTGTTAGGAAGATTATGTTTGAAGGTCATTTCGTGCGGCAATCCCGTGGTGAGAGTATAACCGTGTTTTGCTAATTCCTTAGCAAGGGTGATTGGCGTGTAATGTCCATCGGGCAGCATTACGCCTTGGTAATTGTTAGACCCCTTATGCACGGTGACCATACCATTGACTAGATTATACCAAGAATTGTACAAAGAACAACTAACCAGCCTAACCTTATGGGCTTTGATGGGGGGATTCAGATAAGTGGTAAAGTTATTTTTATCGCTTTCCAAAAAGACGATCATATATTACAGGGGACAAGTCCCCTTCTAGAAGTAAGCTACGCTTGCTGACTTAGACTAAATACGCCAAAGCTACGCCTCCCGCCAGCCCTGCGACTCCTACAAAGACCAATTCATTGTCTTTTTGTTTCTTAGAAGGCTGATAGTAATTCTTAAACTGAGGCTTTCTCAACCCCGTTAATGCCGCGGGGTGTGCTTGCGCATAGAGCTTAAAGGCGTAGTCTGTATTTTCAAAGTTCTTATCCGCCTGCATTTTGTCTTGGTAGTTCTTGTCCAACCAATCCCTGTAAGCTTGTCTTTTTTCATTCCAAGCTGCCACGTCCCTTTGATATTTCTCCAGCGCTAAATCATGCCTTTTCCTTTCGGCGGCCAAATCTCCGCTGCGATCACCTCTAACTAATCTATCCAAATACTGACCACCATAATTAGCTCCAGTGAATGCTAAAGCTGCGACGACTCCACCTCCGACCACGCTAGCCATTATATATTAGAAAATCACACCGTAGGCAGGTACTTTTCCTTCCGTAGGTAATCCTTTACCATGATAGCCCCGCCTACGGCAGCGGTCATCTTAGCAAAATTAGCGAAGCTCTTGCTTGGGTCTTCAGTAAAGTCTTCTTTGAGCACTTTCTTACCTACCAAACCAATACCCGCAACGATGGAAGTAATAATAGCTGCTTCTTCAACAGTTTTCAACAACGCGGTCGACATTATATTACAAAGCGAGAAGGAAAATCTAGGTCGCCACGGGTGATAAATCTACTCCATTTCAGGGATCTTACTTTTTCTAACAGCCGGTTCCACAGGTGCGTGACATGTTGCGGCCTCCCACTTTACTTTTGGCTTCGTAGCCCGCCATTGTAAGTAGAGGCTGCCTGCTGCTATAGCGACTCCTAACGCGCCAATGACGTATCCCGGATTAATAAAGGATTCCTCTTCTTTTTCCTCCACCTTTTCTTCTTTTTTGGCTTTGTTCTTTTTATTCATCTCCGCGAGCTTCTTTCCGGCAGCGACTCTGCCTGGAGATTTAGCCTTGGTAATCTTGGTATCTTCTACGGGTGGTTGTTCTTCGGTGCCACTCATCTTATATTAAGGGACTTGAAGGACTTGACAAGTAACTTGATGACGACTTGACAATGACTTGGCAATGACTTGACAACGACTTGACTAAGTACTTGAGGTGACTTGACAACGACTTGACTAAGTACTTGAGGCGACTTGACAACGACTTGACTAAGTACTTGAGGTGACTTGACAACGACTTGACTAAGTACTTGAGGCGACTTGATCAGGTACCTCAGCAAGTGCCGCCTGGAAGACCTTTTCGACTTTTCTGTCCTTCTTGAAGTCCTTCCAAGATGTTCCGAAGGAACCTAGTACCTCCTTCAAGTCGACGTGCTGAGCTACGTGAAGTGCCGCAGAGGCGACTGCCATTAACTTACCGCACTTCAAAGACAACCACCCACAGGTTATCTTAAGTTCTTGGGCGATGACATAGTCCTCGCTTATGTCCTTCCGCAGTTGCTCCACGTCGTCTATGGGCAGCGCAAGTCCGAGGAGCTTGGTGGCCAGCTTAATGGCTGAGTCTGCTACGGCGTCCGTGGTCTTACTTGCAAGGGCGGCCTCGTACCTCTTATGGAACTTCTTAACTTCCTCTTCTGACAACTTATTAACTTGCTCATGGGTAAGTTCCTTGCCTATCATTTCTTTACACTTCCCCGAAGACACATGGATGTTAAGTTGTTCCTTAAGGTTACTTTCGTCTAACTGCGCGGGGACTTCATCTAAGAGCTGCTCAATGTCCATATATGTTAATGGAATACGGAAACCTCAAAGAGAAGATCATTTTGGAATGTTGGTGAGTTTTTAGGTGCCGCATGTATTCGTGTAACTGTTCCTTGGATATCTCACCGCCGTAGTCGCTTAAGATGGTTTCCAGGTCAGACTTACTTGGAGTATAAAATACTACGAGAGAGCCTATGTTTTCCCTGAAGGGCTTAGAGACGCTGGTAAGCTGCTGCGAGAGCAACCAAACGCTGATATTGTCGTGTCTACCGCTGAAGGCGAGCTTAACGAGCTCGGAGGTGCGCTTTTTTACGTCGTCCCCACAGGCAATGTCGTCCAATATGAGTAAAGTCTGTGTATCTTTAGGGAATTGCTTGTGCCAGAACTTCAAATGGCTGGATAACTCGTTAGGGTCTAAGATATCTACGAAGAAGTCGTCATCGTTCACTCCTATGCCCGTCCAGGTGCGGTTATTCACGTAGGTGGGGCAAAGCAGTACGATGTAGTCGAAGCGGTATCTAAAGGGTCCTAATAGCTGCTCCACGACAAATTGGGTCTTTCCGCAGCCGGTGGGTCCTACTATCAGAGCATTGCAGGGAATATGGTTCGGATCCATTATATATACGATGGACCCAGTGGACGCAGTAAGAAGAATTGTCGCCGACGCAAAAGATAAAAGAGACACCATAGAAATGCAAAGGGAGGAGATAGACCGGTTAAAAGAGCGCGTGCAGGAGTTGTACGATAAAATGTGCGGTCTGAAGCGCGCGGAGAGGTTTGGTGCGCTTTTGACGATGGCCGGTTGGGCGAAAGATTCCGTTAAGGACTTCATGCGGTATCCCTTATAAGGGTTAATAAATTCTTATTATATAATGAAGTGTAAGGATTGCGACAGGGAGTTCAGTAGCAAACAGGCTTTGCAATATCACCAAAAAAAGAAGGTATGTTTTAAAGAGGTGGATAACGTCACCACCTGTGGCACTTGCAGCCGACAGTTTAGCAGTAAACAGGCGCTGCGATATCACGTGGAAGGAAGGGTGTGTTTGAAGTCTAAGGAAAGACGCTGTGCTGATTGTAATCGGCTCTTTAGCACGCCCCAAATGTTGCAATACCACCAAGAAAATAGGGTGTGCTTAAAGGATGTGTGTGCGCGCTGCGATGAAGGTCTCACGGACGCATGGCATCAACATAGATGTCGTGGTAATTATGATTTGGATGTCGTATGCGAGGAGCATGGTGATATCGCTGCGAGATGTTGCCCAGCGGAAACCATAAGGAAGTTAACTCTTCGTAAGAAAGAAATAGACCAACGCTTTACGGAGTTCGACCGCGCCGAAGGTACGCGCTGGGAGAACGCAGAGTATTGGAGTGCGCCCTGTGACGCGTGTGGCGGCTTAAGGAAAGGAGATGATCATATCTGGCAGTGCTTGTGCCCGCAGCATCGTCCACGCGGTTTTAAGGAGTACTTGGATCGCTTTGATGATTGGCATGCCCAAAACATGGAGGTAAGGAAAGCCCGTAAGTAAAGTAGGTTTGCGCAAAGAGTCTCAAAACACACTCTTATATTTATTAATATTCTTTGATTGTTTATTAAGAATAAAAGAAGAAACATTAATAAATATAAGAACCCCTTTTGGAGAAGGTATGCAGAACTCAATAAGAAAAGAAGAAACGTTAATAAATATAAGGACCCCTCTTAAAGGTATATGCTAGCCTACGCAGCCGCCTTCTTAGGAGGATTCCTAATCGCCCTTTCAATATATGGACTGTATTACTTGCGAACTACCTGCCGACTGCATTACCCCTTGTAAGCCGCCGCGTAAAAAATACACCTGCCTTCATTGCGACAGGGTATTCTCCGAAGGATCCTTTGTGGGGCATTGGTGCTCCGCGGATCCTAAAGCGCAGCGGACTTTAGCAGACGCGCTTAACTACAAAGAGGAGATGGAGTGACTCTTCTTTCAATGTCAAACTTCCATCGGCCATTTACCTTACCATAGCTGCGTAAGTGGGTGAATTCCTCGCCCTGAATTACGTACCGCACGCAATCCGGCGCCCAAAGGGAATATTCCTTGCCTTCTAAGTCTTTGAGGACTAACCGTAAACGGTCGATGTCTTCGAAGACGACGTAATTTTTTATTTCGTATGCTTTACCGTGGACAAGATCACGCCAGTGAGTCAAGCTGAGCTTCATTATACCTATGGAATATCTTTAGGTGCGTTTTCAAAGTGGCGTAGGACTTAAACCGCTTCACACAGCCCTTACAGGGAATACGAATGCCATCCGCGTAATCCATCAGGGCACGGCAGATAATGTCGTAATCGTTGCTAACCATCGTTAGGTAACCATTTACGTCAAGCTGTGAGATTTTCTTAGATTGCTTCGCGGATAAGACGCCGTTTCCTTTTGGGGTTTTCAACTCAATACACAACCCGCGGTATTTCTTATGCGCATTTAGGATCAAAAGGTCGGGTTGACCGGCTTGGTAGCCTTTTCGCCAGCAGGTTATTCGCTTGCTGTCTGAATCTTGAAGTTCGCCAAGACCCGGCGCCATGATGAAATCGGGGTAAAACCTACGTGTGTAGTCGACGACCTTCGCGTGTAGGTCGGCTTCATTTTCGATCTTGAATACTAACTTGTTTGGGCCGCCAAACCGCCTTTCTATTGCATATTTACCCGTTTTCCTTAGCGCGGGTAGGACTTCCTCAAAGACCCAATCACGAAACTCCACAGCTTTGGGTAGTTTGGAGCTAAATATCAGTTCGTACAAACCAGGTTCGGATATAAACACGGCATTTGGTTGCGTAGTAAAGGAGCGGTGATTCGCAGCCCCTTGTAGATCAACCCATTTTTTCTGGTATTTCTCAGATACGTGTGCTCTAAATGCATCTCTAGGGCGCTCATAACCCAACGCCAAGGCCACCTCCTTTGCTTTGAAGTACAAAGTTTCGCCTTGCACTATGCATTGCAGTTTGGTGTCGTTGTTTTCAAATACGCGAAGCATTGTATATTTAAGAAATATTTTAACATTAATATGCAACGCTCTTTAGCTGATTCATTTCTACGCTCAGTTGCGCGTCAGACACGACGAAGACGTAGCAGTTTATCTTATCACCGTCGCCCGCGGAGGTATTCTTGGTGCGCTTGATCTCCAATGTTATGCCATCCTGCGTATTTACTAGACGTAAACCCTGACCATGTAGGTCTTCGTCGTTAATGGTGCGCATGTCAATCCACAGCGCGTACTTATCATTAAAGAATTCCTCGGGGCTAATTTGGTCGCCAAACTTGCGCATTGCCTCCCTGTACACGTCTGCGGGCTTTATCCCCTGGGAGTAAACCTTGTTTGGAACGCCGTTAATATTCACGCCGACGTTAGTAATGTTGGGGTTGTGAAAGGCTTCGGAGTCGCGCTTACCGGCCTCGTAGGGTTTAGCAAACACCAACATTAACCCCGTGAGACTTCTTCGGGGGAGGTTAATGCTTTGGTTGATAACCTCATCCGTCTTATCCAGGAAGCTAAACGTCTTGTACATCACTACGTGGTCGTATAAGAATGCCTTCCCGGAGCTGTATTCCATGCCAGCGCTACGGGCCAGCTCTTCGCTGTACACCGTTTCGTACTGTAATTCTAGATTAGTGATAGAGTATGGGGTTGTTGTGGTAAGTGCAGTGCTTAGCCCACCAATGATGTTATTAGCATCTGCTAAAGTTACTTCAAACTGCAGTTCGGATAACTGTCTTGGGTAATACACACCGTGATTCGTAATCACTTCAAAGTCCAGCGGTATGACATACTTGCTACCATAGGCGGTCTTTATTCGCTTTGCGTCTGCTACTGCGGTTGCTCCGCTGCCGTCAGTAGGTTGCGTTTTCGTAGGTGTGCGAACCTTACGCAGGATAACACTACCAATTCCTTGTTCTATCCTTTGCGCGCGGTCAAAGGCTGTCAACCATAAGTCTTTGTACGTGGTATACAGATCGTACCTATTTAAGTCCAGCAAGGATTCCCCCGCGAACTTTACGCGCATCTTAGAAACAATGTTGCGACCCACGTTGTTAACGATAATCCTTTCGTCTGTGGGGCTTGACTGCACCGCTAAGTCGAACCTTAAAGCCAAGGTACCGGGTACTAAGACTAGGTTATCTGTTAGGCGGGGTACGCCTACGTACAGGGTTTCCCCTGGCTTAGCGCTGCTGGGGGTAAAGGTGACCCGGTGAAAGGTGCGTTCTGCTTTCAGTCCGCCAACCTGCTTAGGTAATACGTTGGGATTTAACTTTGAGCTTATCATATATAATGGAAGTAGAAGGAACAGACCCCGACTTTGATCCCACCACTGAGGAAGGTCAGGCTGACATTAACGACGGTGACGAAGAACCGCTGCTTCCCACACAACAAGTCGACGATTCCCTAAGGGATAGGATTGCAAAGGCCCTAAGACATCCCAAAGCACGCGAGTACGCGTTTCCGCGTGAGCACATAGAGCTTCAAAACATGGGCGAGCCGGAAGCAGCCGCGCGGAAAACCGTAGAGTGGGCAACGCAAGAGCTAGAGCTGCGCTACACCCACCTTGATGCTGACGAGGTAAGGCTCACGGAAAAGGGAAACAAAGTCCTAATAAGCGTCCAAGACCTAAGATTTCCTGACAAAGACCGCTGGACGAAACCACAACCCCTCTTTGATGAGAATGGTGACGTTAGGGGCGACGTCTCAAGATTAAAAGGCTTTCAGCAGGCTACTAGGAGCATGTTAGAAAGGTTGCAAACCCTGAATGAAAAGGTTGCGCTAGAAAAACGCGTCGAGGAACTACAAGAAACGTTAAAAGAAAGGGAGGAAGAATACGCAAAGCAAACTCAGCTAATTGTCGATGCTGAAAAGAAGTTCGGCAACGAAAGAATGGTAGAAATAAGGAACCAGTTGGATAAAGCCCTGAGTGAAAGAGATAAAGTACAAAGGAACCTGGAGGAGGCCCAAAGCTCAGGCGCCTCAACGGAAGCGCTGCGGGAAACGTTGGAAGAAAGGGAGGAGGAATACATGAAGCAAAACCAACGACTCGCCGACGCACATAGAAGGGAGGTCGAATTCAAAGACCAAGAAATAAGGGAGCTGGTAGACCAAAGAACCCAAATTCGACGTGAAAGAAATCAAACTCAAAGGGCTCTTAACCTCGCCCTGCAAGAGTTAGACTTAATTAAAGACGATACCGATAACCTGCAAACCACCATAGCCGGCTCTTTAGTGGAACGGCGACGGTTAATGGCTGAAATCAATACTAAGGAGGAGCAAATCCGGCAAAGAGATCAGGCCATCGAAGACCTGAAGGGGCAAATAGAGCGGCAGCAAGAAGTAATCGAGGACCAAACTCGTACCGAAGAGGAAAGGGAGGCAGCCCAAAAGGAAGTAGATACGCTCGAAATACGCCTTGCGGAATTACAGGCGCAAAAGGAAAACCTGGAAAAAGAGCTGGGGCTTACCACCAAGGAAAAAATAAAAAGAGCTCTGGTGAAGTATGGTATTCCGCTGGCATTTGCGGTTGCTATTTCGAGCGTAGTAGGAGTCATCCTTAACTCACTTAAGGCAACGGGCGCGGGCGTAAAGAAATTAGGCAATGGGCTGACGGACTTGGGAAAAAAGATGGCAGCCGGTCTTCCTGGGCTGCTGGGTTCGGTTGTTTCCTTGGCACTTAGGGCCGGCGGAGAACTGCTAAAGTTTGTGGGGAATAACATTTGGATATTAGTCGTCGCTATTGGAGTGGTACTCCTGAAGAAGATGAAGGGTTAATCTTATCCTTGTATGTTACTGGTGGCTTATCGTCGTCGGGCGTCCGAGGCGTCCTCGACTGAGGATAAGTAAAGATAGTATTCGCGCCGCCTTGATAATGCGGAACTAGCGGTATGGCGGTCATGGTGCTAATGGGCTTATGATTCCAAGCGGTATTCGGCTTTTTATTACTATTATTTTTATTAGCGTTTATCGTAAGTTCACCTAAATTACCACCATTACCATCGTTAGGACGAAGCTGAAGCTTCGCGTATTGACAATTGACCACCATATGAAAAGTCACCGACGCTAGGTTCTCCCCGCTTCTTACCGTGGGCTCAAATGAAAAATGAGTTGGGTTCCTGTTACTATCTTTTTCTCTGTAGGGTAGTAATGGGTGGTCGTTCTCATCGATAATTCTAAACCCAGCATTACAGTTATTCCATGCGCTAACATTAATGGTGCACATGATTAACCCCAAGCCTCCAACCTTTACCCAAAGTTCGGTGTCTTGCCACCTGTCACCCCATTTAGTTGAACTTTCCTCTAAATAATGAAAAAACCAATCTTCCTTCACATGTGGGTTCATATATTTCAGCAAATAAATTTGCTTCTAGAGACTCATTACCGTAAGGGTGCTAATAGTCTTGTGGTTGTAAACCGTATCTCTCTGATTTTCTATACTATTTATGCAAACGCTCCCGGTGTCATCTACGCGCATTTGCAGCTTTACCTTCCCATGGCAATCAGCAACCATGTGGAAAGTCCAAACCGATAGATTTTCGGCGCTGGCTGGGTTGGGCTCTACGGAGAAATGTACAGGCTCCCTGTTGTTTGTCTTCGCGCGCATAGGCTGCAGTATGCCGTTGTCATCCAGGAACCTAAAGCCCACGTTGGCGTGACTACTCGTGCCAATGCAAATACTACAAAGGATTAACTTCTTTCCCGAGTAGTTCAAGTCTACAGACATTCCGGTGACATCAACCCAAGCCGCTTGGGTGTATTTTTTCTCGCCTGTGTAAGCCGTATAGACACAATCTACTCCAGCTACGTAGGGGTTATTCATCGCCATATATAATAGCTCTGACCAATGCTTGCAACTGCTAGGCCGGCTTTTAATAAGTTATGGTCATATTCCTCGGGTATCGTAGGCAGGACCTTCTTTTGGGGCTTCTTCTTTGGTTCGGGTTTTTCTGCGTGTTCCTTTTTTGGCTTCTCCACGAAGTGAGGAATGTTCCTAAGAGTGTCAGAGTTCACGTCATTCACCCCAAACTTCATATCCTTAGTAGCTCGCTGCAGTTTGTTGTTGTATCCTACTACAGAACCAGTATTTATAGATAAATTACTAGGCATTAACCAACAACCCGGGGCTACTGCATAGTCCAACCTCGCCTTAGAATTTTGTATGGCTAGTTGGTAACGCTGTACGCCCTTGCTAATATCACCCTCCAAGATCGAACTTTCGAATAAGACCAAGGCTTCGGCTCGCGTCTCTTCTGCGGCGCCGGTATTTCCAATTATATTTGATCGGGTATTTACTTGGGCTCCAAGGATAGAATACACGTAAGCTTCTATGCTGCGGTTCAAACGGGCAAGGCCGGCTTTGGTTAGTCCTTTGCCTTCTGGGGGTATAAAGTTAAAGTATTGCTTCGTTTGCTCGTCGTTGGTAATCTTGATAATCAGCGGGTTAGCCCCACCATACTTACCACCCTTGTCTTTGAACAGAGGTCCGTCTCTGACTTCCTTAGTGTTCTTAGCGTTTGGTTCAAAGAAGGTGCTACTGTCGTGAGTTTCTTTGTGATATCCCGTGTCCCATCGTAGATTCAACGCATGAACTTCTTTATCGCTTAGCACATGTCCACCAATCCCCCAATAAGCCCAAATATGCCCCAAGCCATTGTTAGCACCGGTAGTGCATCTAAAGTCTTTTCCCACAACTCCAAACTCCTTACAAAGCCTGTCATAGGCTGGAACGTCGTATTTGTTATCTCTAGGATAAAACGCAGCATCTCCCGGCAGCGCAATAACACCCATTTCATGTAGTATTCTTCTAACCGTGAAGTGGAAGTGAAACATGAATATTGAATTCTTCATCAAGTTTGCACTTACACCGCAGCCGCTAGTGGCACACCAAAACGCAAAGTTTAGTTGCTGCGGCCAATAACGCATGTTAGGACCACTTAACCATTCATGAGATTCCTTAGCGGTGGTATGATTAATGGGCACGTTTTTGAAGATATCTCGCACCTTTAACGGAAAGGAATGGTTGTTAGAGATCCGCATGTTCAATGTCAAATCCAAACTTGGATGTTCATCAAATGAAACCGCGGGTATCGGATAAGTACCGGTACCAAGCAACAATTCCTTTGACCAACCTTGCACGGGCTTATGTTCGATATAACCAGAATTCTTCAGTTGATTGTCTATCTGATCGACCAGCGTAGGTTTCAAATCCTCGTTGCTGTACATCCTAGAGCCGTTATAGTAAATCCCATCGGGTCTCCTTTCGAACTTACTTGGGTCTGCATGCGGAAACATCTTCCTAAAGGCCCTCCAGTTCCAGTAATCCCGGTTGTCGTGATGTGGCTGCTCCTCAATATCATTCCCAAAAGCGTCGTACATTAGTATATATAATGGATGTTATACCATCAGCACCTCAGTTGTACCCAGATGTTCCCTATACTACACCTAACGAACTAAACGCCGAAAACTTTCGTCTGAATAAAGCGAACTTAATCCTGGCTTACTTGGAAGGGCAGGCAAAACACTATGAAAAAGTTAGAAAAAAGTACGTTAGAGCCCGGAGTACGCTACATAAGATTGCGATAACTTCAGGATCCATATCTGTTGTGTTAACGGGCTCTGGCGTTGCTACTTCGCTTACTGGGCCGGGAATAATCGTTGGAGTTCCTTTGGCCGGCGTTGGGGCAGCTTGTGGTATCATTTCGGCTGTTGCTACGGGCATTATGAAAAAGCTATCCACGAAAATATCCAAGCATGACACGACAATAGCTCTATCTAGGGCTAAAGTAAATACTATTACCGATCTTGTCTCAAAGGCTTTGCGTGACAGAAAGATAGACGACGTAGAATTCTCGCTTATTCTGGCCGAAGAAGACAAATACGAGAAATTAAAGACGGACATAAGGAATAAAAAAACAGTCGTAAAAGATCTTTCCGAGGAATCTCGCAAAAAGATCTACCAGGAGGCAAAAGAAGAGCTTCAAAGAAAGCTTGCTCAGTAAACATCGTGACGGGATTCTATTTACATATTGAACGTCAGTCTGGAAATTACGCGTAATCTTATGCCATAAGATTTATGCTAATTACTCATATTATGGCATAAGATTTATGCTATTCGCTCATCTTATGGCATAAGATTTATGCTATTCGCTCATCTTATGCCATGAGATTCACTATCTTCTCGGAATCCATTCTAACAGGGGGTGGTTGGGGTCAATTTCGTAAAATATTTCGTAGATTACGTCAGGGTAATAAGGAATATCCTTATCCAGCCGACAAAACATCCACTCGGCTTTTGTCATATCAGAAACCTCGGGAATAGACTTACCGGTAATTTCAGACAAAAGATAGGGAATAGCTTTGTAATATTTCCCTAGTCTTAATTTTTTCAGCGTTTTCCGTAGACTTTGCGGGGTTGGCTCTTCTAAATGGTCTATGATTTTCTTCTTTACTTCGTCGCTTAAATATATCGGATGTAAACCTTGGATATGACTCATCCAGTCCCTGAAGTATTTTAATCTCTTATATGGCGTTTTCTTACGACCTCCATTGGCGTAATATTGCTCTTTGGTAGCATTTGGTACGGCATTACGAATATTCTTACCACATTCGTAACACTGCGCTGGCGTGTCGTCTTCTATTTGCATTTTTTTACCACAACAAATATACTTATTTGGCTTAGTAGGTACAAACTTGGGTTTCAAGCACTTTACACAGAAATCATAAGCAAACTCTTTACAATCTTCGCACTCCATATATAGACTAACATATTTAAGTGCGCTGTTGCCCTCAACCACACTTGGAGTGGGGGTCGTCCGTAGGTGGATTTTTGACGCGGGTCTTACCCCGTGTTGAGATTGCGCTGGAACCCCCATTCCCTATACTACTTTACGCACATGGACAAGATGGCGAGCGAAGTTGAGAAGGTGAGTTAAACGTATGTAACAAATTGATGTCTTTATCCTTCAAAGGTAGGGTTTTCTTAGAAAAAATAATTAATAAGTTTTAATAAGTATTTGATTCATTTAAAAGCCATTTCACTTTAACAAACAGTGTTTTTCTTGCTTCTGCGTTCTTGTTTAAATGGTTTGCTTGTTTATGTATTTTGATCAACATCAAATTACTACAATTTGATCAACCTTTTCACATGGATAAAGACCTCCCTTTCTTTTTTTATCTTTAGTTAATGGTTCATTTGAAATTTCGAAGTCAATAGACATGGATTTCTATTATCCTTATCACTTTCAATAGAATTCCAATCAATTCAGATCCAATCAAAGGTCGAATCGATAAACATAACAAGCTCCTTTCATTGTTTCCCTCTCTTGGGAATGATTTTTCATTTCCTGGGGGAATTCCACCCAATTGTCATCCAAACTCTCTCATTGTGTATATTGTAAATGATTAGATCTCATTAACAAGTTGGTTATTTATATATTAAATTATATATAATTTTCTGTAGGTATGTGACTTTTTGAAACAAAGAGGAGTAACTAATGCGGTCACCGAGAAATTCATGGAGGAAAAGGTTAGCAAATTTGTAGTTTTCACACTGATATTCATATCTGTTGTCGTCATGCACAACTCACTAGTATGATTATGTCACATAATCCATCTTGCAGGGAGTGGTACCTAGCATTCATATATAGACAACATTCTGACATCTGAAATTACCCACAAACATGGGAAAGCATATATATAGGATTATACCTTGGAAAATCAGTAGCATTTCATTGATTTTATAATATTTAACTTGTTTTGAATGTGCTGAAAAGGAATTACTAGTTTCTAGCCTTAGCATCATCCCCTCCAAGGGAGGAGAGGGGAACTGGGGAGGAGACTGATATTCAGGCCATTCTTGTACCCAGAACTTCTGATATAATAGATACAATCCTAAGCTCTGGACCACCCTGTTGGTATATCAAATTTAATTGGCAGATAGGCACAGCAATAGCAATAGCAAAATTTCTAATGGATGTCAAATTCCTGAAATGCCAGTAGAGAATTTTCTGTGTTTTAGATGATTTTTCCATGTCAAATTATAGCAGTTTTGAAATATTTTTTAAACAATTATTATGAGAACAACAATTTAGCATCTTGTTAATGTTTCAAGCATAAATACACATTCTTAAGTGGCAAAACTATTTTCCAGTGACAGTGAAATAGTGACTTAAACTCGCCAAACCATTTTAGAAAAACACAAGGATTCAAGCTCTACTAGTTCTTTTGATTTGTGGAGGGATATACAGCTTGGGTGGTCATGTGACCAAAATAGCAAATTCCAATTGGACAGAAACCTTATGAACTATTAATGAATATCATAACTTTATACAAAGATGTTTTTATAATAATTGTTTAAAACATATTTCAAAACTGCTATAATTTGACATAGAAAAATAGATCAGAAGATCTGGGTACAAGAATGATACTCAGGCCAACTAGTTACTATAGATATTATTATTATAGACAGGCCTGCAAGAGAAAGACCCCACAACAAAGAATGAAGTTGGACAGACTTAACATGGAATTAGTCTTATGTTGCATGCCTGTCATAATTGATTTTATTCTTTTTTAGATGGACTTTGCAGCAGTTCAGTATGCTTCTGAGGAAGTCTTAACCACCTTTGGATTAAAAGCTAGAGGGGATATCTTCGCTTTGAAAAGGTTTTGCGATACACAATTATTGAATACAAGTGCTAGCCCAAGTGATGTTTCAGAAGCCTTAAAGAACAGGGAAAAAAGGAAAAAAGAGCTTTATGACATAATAACACAAAGTAAAAAAAAAAAAAAGGCACGGTTGATGAAAAGACACAGTCAACTAGAAAAAGAAATGTAAGCCTTGGATGGCTGCATTATGATGAAAAGAAGAAAAAATACTGTTCTGTCCGCCATTCTAGAGGTGGTGGAAGTCGTGATGTAGCCCTAAGTGTTGACAGTACTAAGGAGGATATCTTAGCACGTGCAAAGTCATTATTTTTTCCAAATAACACATCAGTATTTGGAAATTCATGTGACATGATGTTTAATTTGGGAAATTTTAAAGAAGAAGTTATTACTGGCCTATTTTCACTTGGTGCATATTTGCAAACACACAAACTTTCGAGACTCAGTCTCTACTTAATTTTAAAAAAAGTACCTGCATCTGAAAAGAATACAACACTTGTAGACTCTGATGATAATAAAGATCTGCCTTCAGCAAGTCTACTCTTAGGCACTACACAAGAGCGCAACACTTTAAGATCTGTTCAGGATAGAGAATATCTTGAATCGCTTTGTGCAGATCAAGAGAAAGAAAAACAAAAGGAAACAGAAAAGAGGGAAGAAGTTTATGAAAGAGATAGAGATCAGAGACTTGAAAGTCTGAGGCTGGCTAGACAAAACAGAATCCCATCAGAGCCTTCAACCACAGAGATGCATGTTACAGTACAAGTGCGCCACTATGAAAAAGGAGTAATTAGACGAAGATTCCATGATAGTAATAGTATGATGGCAGTTTATGACTGGGTGGGGTCATTAAGCAAACTTCCGGAACATTTTCATTTATCTGTTGAGCCAAGTTGTGCTTTAACACCTGATGAGCCTGTAGCAGTCGTAGAGGGGAAAATGGTACATATGACAGTCACTGAAGATCCTATACCAGTGGCAAAAGAGTCGAATGAACAAGAGATCTCCTTCATTGGATATGGTCCTGATCGAAGTGATCAGCTTCCTGATGATACAATGCTTGATAACAACAAAAATGAGATGGCAGGCTTTGACATTGAACATGTGAATGAAGATGTTCCTAACCAACTCTTGGCTGATGATGAAAGGTAAGATTTTCAGCAAAATTATATGGCTAATTTAATTTCTTCCGAATTACCTTAAAAGGTAGTTTGGGAATCATAGTTATTTTTAAATTTTTTTTGTCCACAACAAAAGTTCAACAAAAGTTGGAGGTAGTTACAATAAATCACTGTACTGCTGTTTTGAAATAATTTTGTGGGGCTGGTGTTGGGTCTGTTTTCTCCCATTTTCAGTCGAAGCCAGAGTATCAGATTGGCAATACAATACCAGAATCAGCTTTATCCTTTGCCACCTGCAGAGCCGTTTGTGTTGAAAGAAGTCCCCCAAAGAAACAATAATAGCTCTGTGGATAATTATCATTGTGATGGTATGGCTTTTGTACCAGAAAATAATTAATCAATTAGGAGTTTTTATTAACTTGTATAAACTACTTTTCAGTTCCCCTGAAGATGACATTGTGATGCCATCTGTACTAACATCACAGCCAGTTCCACAACATGAGGTACTTATTTGTGTTAGAATTCTCAGTCAACACATTTTTAAATTCAATTTATCAAATAAATCTTAAGGTAATTTATTATTAAAGTGTTAAGATGTTTTTAAAACTCTTGATTGTGTAACACCTGTAAACCACAATCAGGTGTACTTTGGCCATGAGCAGTTGGATTGTTCAAGTATGTAAACGCTGTCAATATGCGTTCACTAACTACAACACCTGGGTTGAGATAACCTAAACCTCTCTGTCTTTGCTAAGTGCTATAAAGATTATGATATTATTTAATCTGCACAGACCAAGTTTACTAGTAATTTGATTTAATTACCTATTCAACATTATATTATTATAGAGAGGGTGTCACTTCAGACAGGTGATGTTACCACAAATCCTGCAGCAAGTAGAGGTAATAGTGAAATTGTTTATGTACGTAATGGTGTAAAATGGAAGTAATCATGCAGCAAACCAGAAGAAGCTTTTCTTTACTTTAGTTTTTTGCTCATACAAAACAAACAAGGGCCTGGTATAATATTGTGTTTTTTTAATTTTTTTCCTCTCATTTCAGAACAAGTCTGATTCCATCGAAAAAGAAAGAAAAAATGCACTTCAACAGCTATTAAACCTTGACACACCAAAGATTGTGGACTTGGAAAGGTGGAATGTTGTAACAGCTTTGCTGAAGATGTATTGTAATGACAATATGCTGGATTGTGTTCTGCAGTTCAATTTCAAAGGTGAACTGGGATTTGATCATGGTGGTCTGAGCAGGGAAGTTTACTCACTGTTTTGGAAACAAGGTTCTACTAGGTTCTTTGAAGGCAGTGATTATTCTTTTATTCCAAGACACAGTGGAATCTCAAAAGAAGATCTAGTCGTGATCGGAAAAGTAATTCACCATTCTTTTATACTCACTGGCATGTTCCCTGTATGCATCAACAGAGCATACATCCAGGCCATGCTACTTGGCGAAGAGGAGGTATCTGAAGATCTCTTATTAAATAGTTACATGGAGTATCTTGGCTCTTATGAGGGAGGCAGGTTAGCAGAAATATTGAGTTCCTCAAGTCTGGATAATGAAGACAAACAATTTATCATTGACTTGGAAGACAGAGTAGGGTTGCAAATAAATCCTGATACACCAACAACAGCAAGAAAGATTGTACTCGAGCTTGCAAATAATGAGTTATTACAGCTCCCATTGCACACTATGTCCAAGGTTAAGTCAGGAATGATGGCGTGCCAGCAAGGAAAAAACATTTGGCAGAATATTTCTGAACAAGACATCGATGGAATTTATGGCAGGCAAGCTCCAGAACCATGTAAGGTAGCATCATTGGTCATCACAAGACAGGAGGAGCTGACTAAAGAAGAAGCAAAAATCTTCAGTTACTTGAAGCGATATATCAACTCGGCTGACAAGAAAAGATGCGAAGAGTTTCTAAGATACTGCACAGCAAGCAGCACCATCGTGGTAGACGAAATCAAAGTAGCCTTTTTCAAACCGTCTTCCCTTCAACCTCTTCCAAGAGCTCACACATGTGGAGCTGTGCTTGAATTGCCGTCATCAGGCTATTCTTCGTACAATCTTTTCAAGAATACGATGGATTCTCTTCTCGAGAATCCACTTGCTTACCACTTCAAATTTGCATAAACAGACTCTGATTCTACTGGTTTATCAGTTGTAAAGGCTTTTAAAGGCTAGAAAGACCTCATGTACAATTTCTTTTCAATTGTTGAGATGTTGTTGTTTATCACATATAGTTCAGTATTAAGCAGACCAAACTTTATAATGACTTTTCCTTATTTCTTCGTACCTTGCAGGGCATTGAGTCAGTTGTTGTCTTGTCTAGAAATGTCCTGTTGGTGTAGGGAACCATACTTTAATCAACTTATATTAAAGCCTCTCTGTTCACATTTATTATTTCATTGTAGTTGAGTTTCAGTTCGTTTGAGCTTTGCACATATTGGAATTATCACTCCACATTGAACTTCAGGTGATAACAGACTTTCCAACTGTTTTTACGTGCAAGAGTGACTGTGTACAGTTGTTGTTAGTAGCTCTTACTTCACTATAGGATGATTCAAAAATGATTTTATTGATGACAGCAATTTATCATTTGATAGATGAAATATCCATGGAATTGTCAAGAAATAAAAAAATATTTTAACAGTTACTGTATTTATCAACTTACTTTGAAGTAGATAGAGTGCAAACAATAGATTACAAACACTATAAGTGTGTAACATAAATACCACTAAATTATGCTAATCCTATTGTTTTCTATTGTTTAATTAGCACTATTTACTACTAAATAGTGGAAATTGTTGCACACTCTTAGTGTTTGTACTCTATAATGGTGAAACTTTAGTAATACTAAATAGCACAATTTCATGCAAAGTCCGTTGTTTTCTATTGTTTAGCTAGCACTATATATTTTGTACTATTTAGTAATTAGTGTTTCGCGGATTAATTGTTTGCACTCTTACTATTAAGATTTTAAAACACCTGAATTATGCATTAACTAATCAAGACCTTCCTTTCGGGACTCCAGTTAGTTTGGGCAGGATTGATTGTATTATCTTTTTTGGGGCAAAATCAGGTATCTGTTAAATCACACCTCTCTGCTCACAGTGTTGAGTTTTGCTGAGGGAGGAAAATTGGAGAACCCAGAGAAAAACCCTTGTTGCATGAGAGAGAATGACTCATCAAACAAACTCAGGTCACCTATGACCAAAGCTGGAATCAAACCAAGGTCACAGTGTTGAAAGGCCAGCATTCTCACTACTATGCCACCAATGCACGAAAGAAGTTTCTAAAGTTTTCGTCCATCACCACAATGGTAAAGTGTGATAACATTTTTCTTTCTGGTAAACCATACATTTTTGTAATGAAAATAAATAAATAAAAATTTGACAAAAAGTAGAAGAGTGGTGATAAATATATTACAGTTTTCATTCATACCAAAACAACAATAATTACGCCACCATTGTTCACCATTAAAAAAATGAAGCATGTTTTATTATAGGTCACTCAAATGACTAAGAATGTCAAAGTACAGATTTAAAGCTTCATTTGCATTTGCAGCATGTGTAAGACCATAATCTTCCATAATCTTCCATAATCATTGCAGCCAACTCATTAAACTCTTTACTGCAACCTCTTATTAATGGTTCCTCAGCACATAGCTCTTCTGCAATTTCAATGTCATCATTACTGATTGGTACTTTGTAACAATGAGTATCTCTCATTTCAGGTAAAAAGAAAAGCATATCGGGTATACCACTAGGAGAATTTATATTAGTACTTTTTCGTATGCGATGAGTGTTCCACATTTCAGCAACATGGTGAAGTTCCTTTTGTATTACTGGCATAAAACAAAACTTGAGACATTCTACCTCAATAGGATTGCTGTCATTATACTGTGCAGATTCTCTTAACTGCTTAAAAAAATTAATCCACCAATCAGAGTTACTCTTCCTAAGATGTGACCACCATGCTTCAATCCTTTGATTGGAGACAGATTTTCCATACAAGAAACTCTTTTCTCTGGCAAAAGCATCATCATCATCAGCCCTTATAAATCTTTGAATGTGAGCAATATTTACATTTTCTGTGCCACAATCACCCCTAACTATCCTGGGAACTCTTGACAATTGCCTCACACAATCAATGTAATATTTAGCAACAATGTTTGGGTTATTGTTTGAAGAGGCAACTTCAAGCCAGAGAATGCGGCGACTATATCCATCTATGGCTCCATGAATGCAAAAGCCAAATGGCTTGAGTTTGTCATAGCCATCTAAATGCCAGATGTAATTTGGTCCTTTTGCAAAATACTGTCGACGCCGTAACTTGTGACTTGACCGTTTCTCAACACCCTCTGCATCTAGTCCTCTTAGCGCCAAACGTACACTTTCTCTTGATGTAACCAAGGAATACTTGTTTCTCAACAGTTGATGCATTTGTCGATAGCCTAAACAGCTTCCACTACCCTGAAGTTCTAGTTCAATTGCATTAACGATATTCTCTGTGTTGGAATGGTCTTTTCGTCTTCTTAAGTTGCACTCCTTGAGAATGCGCTTGAGTTGCCGAAGACTTAAGGAGATGCCATGGTAAAGTGCCAAAAATGCAAGAATTTCAACATATTCTAAACCTAAATGGAAATACTGTGTGATGATAGCTACTGCCGGCCTGTTGATCCGGTCTGCCTCAATGGCTGGTATGTAGGAAGGAAGAACACATTCTGTCATTGGAAGGTAGAACACGAACAGTAGAAAGATCATTTTACACTCCTATAAAGAGAGAATTTTACTGAAGATTAGCTTGAGTTAGTCTAAATACTAAGCACTTACCAAAATGATTTGCATCTGCAACAATGAAGATAAAAATCTCTGGAGCACCAAACCAAAAAATGCACTATTTTATATATAGGTTCTGTTAGCAACATAAAAGTTAATGCAACATTTTTATGTGACAAGCATTGGGGAAGTGGGGGCTAGCCTAGAGTTAGGGTGCCCCCTCCCCCCCCTTCCCCTGGTTTCACTGCACCCATAAAATTATCTCACTAGTATTAACTTTCACCTGCCCTCACCTGTTGTTAAAGGCATCAATTTATTTTAAGGTCTTTCATAGTTAGCTGACATGCACTCAATTGAAAGATAACATAAAAAAACGCATTGCTATCGATATAAAAACATAAAATAATTAATTAAAGATAAAACGAAATTCACCCAGCTACCTGGAATTCGAAGTTTAAGTTATACCATGTTTATACCGTAATATAATCAAATAAAGCAGGGAAACACGCTTTCTCTTAGAGTCTAGTACAACTATTCACTTTTCCTATGGTTCCCATGCTAATTGCTTTAAAAAAACCCAATTCGAAGGGCGGAAATTCAGTTAACTCACCTTCTCAACTTCGCTCGCCATCTTGTCCATGTGCGAAATGGCCGTAGGAGCCTGAACACTAGTAAAGTGTTATCGCGCGATAAGTTGTTTTATCGCGCGATAAGTTGATATTTATCGCGCGATAGTGACTAAGTTTTGTTATCGCGCGATAATTTGTTTTATCGCGCGATAAGTTGCTTTATCGCGCGATAATCAGAGAGGCTTTATCGCGCGATAAAAGGCAAGTTTTTTTGTATGTGGTTGGCCCTTACAAGCCACCGTATGGTAACTCCGATCATGATAAATTGTATATCATTTAAATCTTGAATCTATCTCTAGACATGTCATAATAATTTATCTGAAATTAACTTATTGGCAGCGTCGCATTTCCCCTTCAAACTTCGAAGGTACGCCACAAACAAAACCCAGTCGAGCCACCGTAAACTTCGTCTCTTCGACAAGGTTTGAAAGCACGACTTGCATATATACTCGCTCTGTTAATAACTATTAACTCTGCTCTGTCGATTGAAAATATTAATCTCCAACTCACACTTCACGTTTAACTTTGATTTTCCTTCTACAGGATAACGATGGTGCTTTGATAACTCTCGATGAAATAAAATACAAATTATGATTATAACTAGCAATAAATGAGACATAAATTTGAGTCTTATTCCCGGCAAGAACCAACACACGTGAAATCATATAAACAAACTAGTCTGAAATTTGAGTAGAGACTGAAAATTATAGCCAATCAGCAAACTTATAAGTAAGAGCCAATCAGAACGCGTACTCAAATCCAGGTACGCTGCTGGGGGTAACGGAATAAGAAAACTGTCGCTGGTTCGCAGACGGACTTAACAGTCAGTTAGTTCGGCTGCACGCAGGCTAATCAAGTCGTGTGCATTTGAAAAACCTCGAACTGTTATTTAAAGGTGTCATCCTAGCTTCACTGGTAAGTTACATTTTTTACAATACAACACAAACTCAATTAATATTCTCATTAGATTATCGTATCTTAAGGACGTTCACGAGAAAATGAAGTTCATCCGCAAAATATAAACTTACCCTAAAGCCCCGTTAACACTGGCGATTTTTGCGGCGATTTTTGTGGCAATTTTCGGAAATATAAAATATTTAGTCTCATCCTTCAAAAGAGACATTCGTCTAGGAAAAGCTTGGTTTCATTGGTTTCATTGAACTGGTCGTCACGGAGTACGGACGTCGAGTTTTCGCTCCGCGAAGATCTTGTAAATTTTGATTCAAAACTAAATTTAACTAATATGGGAGACAATTTAAAGTCTTTAAGAAAGCAAAATGACGCTTTAAAAGAACAGCTTAAGGAATTAGCCAAAGACATGGAAAAACTTAAATCCACAGTCGAGAAAGAAGCCCCTTGTGCTCAACTAACAGATCAAGCCAAAGGATTGCATGCAGTTTCTCAGTGATGAGTACGATGGGCTCTCGGCTTCGAGTGCCACATTTAGTCGAGAAATTAACCGAATTTCTACTACACTAGCAGAGCTCTCAATTAAGATTTATCAGATTGACGAAGTTATTGAAAGCATCCAGCAATATAGCTATCAATACAACATCAAGATCGTTGGCGTCCCTCAAACAGAGATTCGAGATTCTTCCCGTTCCACTGCAGATCTGTGCTTAAAGATTTTTCACAGTATGGGTGCAAGTGATGTCACTTTACAAGACATCGACACTGCTCATAGAGTTCCTAAGAGGAAGCCTAGTCGCCCCGGACAAAATTATCCTGATCCTATTATTTGCAAGTTTACTCGCCGCTTAGCGAAGGAAGAAGTAATGGCTGCCAAAAAGGCGTTACGTAATTTGACCCCAAGTAACCTTGGTCTTCCTCCTTTCATGACCTTGAAACACGCTAAGTATTTACCATCACTTAACCCCGAGGCTGCAAAGTCTGTTATACGAAACAAAGCGTTTTAAAAGTGCAAATGATTACAAGTTTTGCTGGTCAAAAAGCACGGCTGTTTTTCTTCGAAAAGATGACTCATCGACTGTTATAAAGTTGACCAAGTACGAAGATCTGGATAAGTTAAAGCAAGGCGAAGATGCACAAGTGTATGCTGAAGACTATGACCAAGATGACTAAACAACTTATAGTGTTTTTTTTTTCCCCAGCCAGCTAAGTACTTTTCACTTCACGTTTATGATATTTAATTTCAAATTTTTGCCATGAAAAAAGATAAAAGTTTTATAAAAATAACAAAATCTCTGCTTAGAGAATTACCTTATTTTGGAATTGATATCATAAGTTGTCACGGTCAGTTTAATAATAGCTTGAAATCGTCATTACCAACCAAGAAATATCTCGAAACACTTTCTAGTTTTTATGATCTAGATCTTTTCAGTCTAAATACTGCGTCAGATCTTAGGGTCGACCCTGACAATAACCTTACTAATCATTGTATTAGAAGTTACTATTATTCTGCTAAAAGTTTTGTAGATTTAGAAAATATTTATTCTAAAAAGGAATTGCAATCTAGTTTTTCAATATTACATAATAATGTCAGGAGCTTGAAACGCAATTTTGATAATTTCCAAACTCATTTACTTGATGAGCTTGATTTTCATTTCGATGTTATTGGAGTAACAGAAACTAAAATTTCCAATGCAAATTACTTGGGTTTAATCCTAATATTACAGGTTACGAATTTGAATACGTTCCAACGCCCCTAGCCTCAGGAGGTGTTGGGATGTACATCAACAACCAATTGAATTATACCGTATACCGTAATTGAAAAAAAATAGTAATGAAGCTTTTCAAGCACTTTGGATTGAAATACAATTTGTAGATAAGAAAAATATAATTTGTGGTGTAATATATAGACAACATAATTCTCCTGAGCTCTTTCAGTCTTATTTTGACAAAATGTCTGAAAGGTTCATATCTTCCGGTAAACCTGTCTACATATTGGGAGACTTCAACATAGATCTTCTTAAATCAGAATTTTCTACCTTTAGCAAAAATTTCTTACTATCTTTACGAAGTTATTATTTATTTCCTACTATTGACAAACCAACTCGAGTCACTTCTAGTTCGGCCACCTTGATTGATAACATTCTTACTAACAATCCTTTAGAAAGTAACGGTTAGTGGCAACATAATATCTGATATAAGTGATCATTTTGCACAATTCTGCATTAATTTCAACTCACTCAATAAGAACGTACATAAACCTCATCATGCAACCAAATTACGTGATTTTTCACGATTTTCTGCTGATCGCTTTAATGATGAGCTTAAACGAATTAACTGGGCTTCCGTTTTCTGTAATGATGATGCTGATATAGTTTTTTCTTCTTTTTACAAGAAAATCAATAACCTTGTAAATAAGCATGCACCTATGGTAAAACTTTCGCGCCATAAAGCTAAACAATTTTCTAAGCCTTGGATTACAAAGGGTTTAAAAACTTCAATTAAGACTAAAAATTATCTTTTTCATTCGGGAGATCAAGAAAAATATAGGCTGTATAGAAACAAATTATCAAGGTTAACTCGAATTAGTAAGCAGCTTTATTACCAAGCTTATTTCGATGATAATTTGTCTAATATAAAGAAAACTTGGCAGGGAATTAATAGCATAATAAATCACAAAAAGAAAAAGTTAAAATCTATATGTGCTATTAAGGAGCTTAATGGAACTGGAATAGTACGTGACTCTGAGAGAATTCCTAATATTCTTAATAAGCATTTTGCATCTGTTGGTTTCAACCTAGCAGCAAAATTACCTCCATCAACAAATAATTTTTCTGACTACCTTCCTACCGTCCAAAATTCAGATTCCTTTTTCTTTCAACCAGCTACACCTGAAGAGGTCGAGTATGAAATTATATTGCTTTCCAACAACAAATCTCATGGTCTATACTCTTGTCCTACTCGAATTTTGAAGTGTGCAAAGAGTTTCTTCGGCAATGCTTTAGCAAAAATAATAAATATTTCAATTCGGTCAGGTAAATACCCCAAAAAACTCAAAATTGCCAAGATGGTTCATTAGCGCCTTTGTGCAATCAATAGACAAAACCACACATTCAATAACGGTTTTGGACATTCATTAGCGCAAAACATTATGTATTGCGCTAATGAATGTCCAAAAACCGTTTTTGAATGCGTGGCTTTGTCTATTGATTGCACAAAGGCGCTAATGAAACTTCGAAAACGCTAATGAACCTGCACAAACATATTCATGATTGTCCAATGTTATGCTAAATTCCTTAATGAATGTTCCATCGCGCTCTTGAAACTCCGTTCGCGTTATTGTGTGCCTCTTCGCGCTAATGATAATGCTTTTTCGCTTGAATGAATATTCCTTTGCGGTTAATGAACAGCAAAAGGTGTAATTACCGGCCCATCTCGCTATTATCAAATTTAATAAGATTATTGAAAAAGTTATATGTAAAAGATTGATTAATTTTATCGAGGAAAATGACATTTTATTCGAATCGCAATATGGCTTTCGTAAGGATCATTCTACTCAACATGCTGCTCTGGATATCATAAATGCCATACAGAGTAATATGGATAAAAAACTGTTTTCTTGTGGTATTTTCATTGACTTAAAAGAAGCATTTGACACGGTTTACCATTCGATACTTTTAAGTAAGCTTTATCATTATGGGATTAGAGGTATTATTAATGATTGGTTTGCATCTTACTTGAAAGACCGATTTCAAACAACACAGATCGGAACAGTAACTTCAAATAAAGAAACCACCTTGTGCGGTGTCCTTCAGGTTCTATCTAGGTCCATATGGGGGGTTG